>NC_134265.1:333881863-334159363 GCF_031893055.1 Leptodactylus fuscus
AGCAGCTAAGGAACAGAAGAAGAAGGAAGACTTCAGGATCATAATCATTAGTTCTCTGTACGGAGTGATCTTCGCTTGGTCTGATGTAGATTATACAGCCTGATCGTGGTTGGAAGGAAGGACTTGTGATAGCTCCTTCTCACACTTGGGGTGAAGCAGACGGTCACTTACAGTGCTGCCAAGTGCCATCAAGGTCCCATACATGGGGTGGGATTTGTTCTCCCGCATGGAGGTCACCACAGACAGTATCCTTCTGTCACCCACCACCTGTACTGGGTCCAGGGGGCTCCCCAGGACAGAGCTGGCCCTTCTGATCAGCCTGTCAAGTCTATTTCTGTCCCTGGTTTATATACTGCTCCCCCAGCAGGCCACACCGAAAAAGATGGCTGAAGCAACCACAGAGTTGAAGAAGGTCCTAAGAAGTGGCCCCTGGACTCCGAAGGCCCTCAGCCTCCTAAGCAGGTAGAGTCTGCTGTGACCCTTTCTGTGCAGCACCTCCAGGTGATCAGCCCAGTCTAGTTTATTGTTGAGGAGCACACCCAGATACTTATAGGTCCTGACTATCTCAATGCATGTCCCTTGGATCTCCTCCGGGGTCAGAGTACTTCTCCGTTTACTGAAGTCCACCACCATCTCCTTGGTCTTCCCAGCATTAATCCTGCTGGCACCATTCATCAAAATCCTGGTTTAAGTCTCTGTATTCCCTATCGTCGCCATCAGTGATAAGGCCTACTATAGCAGAGTCATCGGAGTACTTCTGTAAGTAACAGCTGGATGAGTTGTGCCTAAAGTCAGCAGTGTACAGTGTGAAGAGAAATGGGGTAAGGACTGTACCTTGTGGTGCCCCCGTACTACAGATCACAGTGTCAGACACACAGTCCTGGGCTCTCACATACTGAGGGCGGTTTGTCAGGTAGTCTAGGATCCAGTTGGACAGGTGATGGTCCACTCCACCAAGGTTCAGCTTCTCCCTCAGTAGCCCTGGCTGAATGGTGTTGAACGCACTGGAGAAATCAAAGAACATTATTCTCACAGTGTTCCCAGGTTTCTCCAGGAGAGAGAGAGCTCTGTGAAGAAGGTGGATGATGGCGTCATCTACCCCAATGCCCGGCCGATTGGCAAACTGGAGGGGGTCCAGAGCGGAGCACACTAGAGGGAGTAGGTGTGCCAAAATATGTCAACGTCATGGAGACATCTGATGTCGTCTCCTGCTCGTAGCCTTAAAATAGGACCTTCGGCATAGACATCCTGGATCTCTAGCCTGGCATAATACCCGTATCCAAAAGAGTAAACTTGAGGAAATATTTTATACTGTGTCTGACCGATGATAAAGAATATTCGCAGCTATAAAGCCTATATGGCAATATGTAAGAACGGCGCGGTATAATCAAAGCCAATATTGATTTCATTTCCAAATTATTAATCAATTTCACAGCTGAAGAGTAATATTGTATTGCTCATCTCAAGCAGATCTTAACATCCCGCCCTCTGGCTATGCATCCAGGAGGTGATGAAGGACAAAGCAATTATTGTATTATATCTAGAAACTCAATTTTGCTATCGAGTCAGAACAATATTCAGCTGAACTTTATGTATGATGGAAACTACAGCTTCCTTTTTAAGGTCTTTTTGGAATGGATCCAGTAGTGACACTTGGTTGACTAGCCTGTGACCATTAGCCACATTGAACGTAGATCTCCAGGACTGATTTCATATAAGATCTAGTGATGAGTGAGTACTATTCGAAATAGCACACTCCCATAGGAATGAATGGACACAGTCGGGGCCGGCGTCCGGCCGCTTAACCCCCTGCGCGCCGCCTGCTCCCATTCATTCCTATGGAAGTGTGCTATCTGAAACTGCCATTTCGAATAGTACTTGCTCATCTCTAATAAGATCATTAGAAAATGGGATATTATTTCAATTAGATTTTATTCATATCAATATCTATTCATTTTGGTGATTTTTTTAAAAAATTTGATTTATTTTTTTACTGTCTTGCAGTTTCCATACTGACCACTAGAGCAGTCACAGTAATCGGACAGTTCCTGTTTTCTGAAGCTCACTTGTTGACTTTTCAGTTTAGACTCGGACAATATGAGCAGAGTCATCTCGATATACAGATATAGCAGAGTTAACCTAAACTTTTGCAATTGGTTAAACTGCTTCAGCGTGATAACTTATCACAGAAGACGTCAAAAACCAAGCAACGAAGCAAAGAAGAACGCCTTCGATCACTGCATCCTCCTCAAACAGCTGATCGGTGGAGGCCTGACACCTCGATCATATATTGATTATCTATTCTACGGTATGTATCCTGGAAAACCCCTTTAAAGGGATCCTATCATTAAAACACAATTTGTTATGCTTACCACGTAGGAATAACCTACATTAAGTAAGCGGCCATTTTCTTGTGGCCTGTGGGCATGTGCAGTCGGCTCTGCCTGAAGCCAGAGGACTACAAGTTTGACCGCCTGCACCGGAAGAAGGCGCGTGAAGAGGACATTCCTGAAGAAGATGGAGGCATCACTGGAGAGTTCTCTCACAGCATTGGGGATGCCCCCAGTGCTGTTTGAGTGCTGGGGACCGCCCCCAGTGCTGCAAAAGAACTCATTTGCATATCAACGAAAACCGGGATTTTTACAGAATGGTGGCGTGGAGAAGACATCTAAAGGTAGGAGAAGAATAGCCTTTCTTAAGGCTATTTCTACGTGGTAGGCAGAAAAAATTGTGTTGTAATGATAGGATCCCTTTAAACATCCCATATTTGCTGTACTGTCTACAGAGACAATACAGTAAAGAAGTGTATGCCCTCAACATGCTTGAGTAACAAAATTAACCCATTTATGAATTATGACCTACCTGTACTTCATGGAAGTACAGGTATCAAAAATGTTCCACCTTGGTGCGGTGGTTCTAGACTTTCTGCTGCCATAGGCAAAAAGAGAAATGCTATTTTCCCCATTTCCCTGAAATTTGAAATGGGAAAAGTTAAAATGCTGCCCCCTGAGCAAGAGAAAGGTACTGCATCATCTCACCAATCAGTGGTATATAAATGTCCCAAGTTCTTGCAATATTTCAATTTCTTGAGCTATTTGCGACAAAACCTTGAGTCTTTCTGAATTCTAAAAGAATAGAATAGTTACAACATTTACAATCCCAAAACCCAGCAGACCATGCAGGCTAGTAAAGGCCAAGAAAATGTTCGTTCTCACTTTAATTTACTCAAATTTTTATCTTCCGCACCGTCGTCATCTATCATCCGATCAGTTAAAAACTTCCTTTATGGAATTGTAGTTTCATTATTTTGTTTGACTTTGCCAAATTACTTGAAAGGTCACAGCGCTTAGTTTTTGTCAAGATTTTGAAGATCTGATAAATGGTCATATTTTGATCAATGCATCATTTATGTTCCTGCTTTTCGACTGGGTTGTACATAGAATAGACAATAAGTATGTAAAATTAAAAAACAAATTCATAAAAACACAATTCATTCAAGCACAAGAACAGGACACTAACACAAAAGGTCCCTATTGATACTACTAAGTCTAAAATCCATATCTTGTATGCTAGAGATGAGCAAATTGGTTAAAAAATATTGGGTTCGACCAAATCTGATATTTTTGGGTTTCACCAATGGATCTTAATTATGCTCTGGGATTTCTATAGACCCCAACACGTTAACACTAATACTGATCTCTACTCACCTCTCCGTGGCTCCATTGAGGTGTATGAACTCTTGCCATCTTCTGGCCTCCTGAGTGATGTCACTGGCCTTGGGGGACAACTGAGGCCCAACGACAGGCCAGTGATGTCATGTGACCCATGCTAGTGCCATGTTGGGTACATACAAGCACCCCACAGTGTGACCCGTGAACCGAACTTCCAGTCAAATCTCATAAATCTTGCGAAGTTCAACAATCATTATTCTAAACCTCTGCCACAGGGATGGTCTAAGGGTGCCAGTCTACAAAATTAGAGGAAAATGTGCCAGTTTGGCACATTAGAAAGGTACATGATGTAAACTATAGTGACGGTAATCTTCTTTTCAATCATTTTCGTGAGATATCCATTCCTTTCTGGTCCTTAGCTAAGTCATGTGACTGGTCCACACCCAAGACTCTGTGTCAGTTGTCACTTACCCTAGGAGGTGCACACACTCATACATACACTTACCCCATGTGCTGCACACACTAATACATACACTTAACCCATGTGCTGAACACACTCATACATACACTTACCCCATGTTCTGCAAACACTCATACATACACTTGCCCCACGTGCTGCACACACTCATACATACACTTACCCCATGTGCTGCACACACTCATACATACACTTACCCCATGTGCTGCACACACCCATACATACACTTACCCCATGTGCTGCACACACTCATACATACACTTACCCTAGGTGTTGCACACACTCATACATACACTTACCCTAGGTGTTGCACACACTCATACATACACTTACCCTAGGTGCTGCACACACTCATACATACACTTACTCTATGTACTGCACACACTCATACATACACTTACCCTAGGTGCTGCACACACTCATACATACACTTACTCTATGTGCTGCACACACTCATACATACACTTACCCTAGGTGCTACACACACTCATACATACACTTACTCTATGTGCTGCACACACTCAAACATACACCTTCCCTATGTGCTACACACACTCATACATGCACTTACCCCATGTGCTGCACACACTCATACATACACTTACCCTAGGTGTTGCACACACTCATACATACACTTACCCTAGGTGCTACACACACTCATACATACACTTACTCTATGTACTGCACACACTCATACATACACTTACCCTAGGTGCTGCACACACTCATACATACACTTACTCTATGTGCTGCACACACTCATACATACACTTACCCTAGGTGCTACACACACTCATACATACACTTACTCTATGTGCTGCACACACTCAAACATACACCTTCCCTATGTGCTACACACACTCATACATGCACTTACCCCATGTGCTGCACACACTCATACATACACTTACCCTAGGTGTTGCACACACTCATACATACACTTACCCTAGGTGTTGCACACACTCATACATACACTTACCCTAGGTGCTACACACACTCATACATACACTTACTCTATGTGCTGCACACACTCATACATACACTTACCCTAGGTGTTGCACACACTCATACATACACTTACTCTATGTGCTGCACACACTCATACATACACTTACCCTATGTGCTGCACACACTCATACATACAGTTACCCCATGTGCTGCACACACTCATACATACACTTACCCTATGTGTCGCACACCCTCATACATACACTTACCCTAGGTGCTGCACACACTCATACATACACTTACCCTAGGTGCTACACACACTCATACATACACTTACCCTATGTGCAGCACACACTCATACATACACTTACCCTATGTGCTGCACACACTCATACATACAGTTACCCCATGTGCTGCACACACTCATACATACACTTACCCCATGTGTCGCACACACTCATACATACACTTACCCCATGTGCCGCACACACTCATACATACACTTACCCCATGTGCCGCACACACTCATACATACACTTACCCCATGTGCCGCACACACTCATACATACACTTACCCCATGTGCCGCACACACTCATACATACACTTACCCTATTTCCTGCACACACTCATACATACACTTACACTAGGTGCTACACACACTCATACATACACTTACCCTCTGTGCTGCACACACTCATACATACAGTTACCCCATGTGCTGCACACACTCATACATACACTTACCCTATGTGCTGCACACACTCATACATACACTTACCCCATGTGCCGCACACACTCATACATACACTTACCCCATGTGCCGCACACACTCATACATACACTTACCCTATTTCCTGCACACACTCATACATACACTTACCCTAGGTGCTACACACACTCATACATACACTTACCGTATGTGCTGCACACACTCATACATACAGTTACCCCATGTGCTGCACACACTCATACATACACTTACCCTATGTGCTGCACACACTCATACATACAGTTACCCCATGTGCTGCACACACTCATACATACACTTACCCTATGTGCTGCACACACTCATACATACACTTACCCTATGTGCTGCACACACTCATACATCCACTTACCCTGGGTGTTGCACACACTCATACATACACTTACCCTATTTGGTAAATAATCCTCTAAAGGGATTGTCCAGAATTCCAAGAATATTGTTACTTTCTTTCAAAACAGAACAGATCATGTGTGATATTCCAACTGTACTGCAATGGAACTAAGCTGACATACCAGATACAGCCTATAGACAGGTGCGGCGCTGTTTCTGGAAGAAAGCAGCTAATCCAGGCCAACCCCCTCACAATCACAAATACAAATACAGTGCATTATGGGAAGGGGCAATAACAAGTGCCCCATGTGTCTCCGGGTCATGCTCATCCCGATCATGTGTATATAGAAAACTTCACTTAAAGACGACATATTTCAGCATAAACTTGTATAACCCGTCATAACTGAGCCAAATCAGAAGACACATTGATTTGTGAGGCTTTATTTCCGCGGTATAACAAGATGATCTTTTCAGTTTCGGAAAGAGGAACACGGAGTCAATGTAATGAAAAAGAAATTAAATCTGTAGCCGACCCGGGTGAAGTTCACTGATGGTTGGTTGGTCACCCTGAGGGGAATGATATGTGAGCGGCAGGGATGATAAATTGGCTTTGCTTAAGCTATCATTATATGGGGGATGTTTATGGACCTTGGTATTTATAACACTTAGAGCTGATTGAGTAATGTGAGTCGCCTTTGGGGTCCCTTTTGGTCAGCAGAGGTGACAAGGCTTGACAGGCGACATGAAGGTATTACTGCAGCCGCTCTGTTCTAGGATGCTCTGAAAATCTTAGGCAATCTGCTGCCTGTTCTACTGTGTAATGATTTCTATAGACTTCCTCCCACATCACTCACACATCAAAGGAAATGTACAAAGTCGGACAATTTACCTGTGGGATTTCCTGTTTTTTTTTAAGTCCGTAGGCAGTGTAGACAAGGGCTTGTGTTACGGGAATTGGATCTATACAGATGTAGACAGGGATGTAGCTACAGGGAGTGTAAACATGGCAAACACTACCGGGCCCTGGAGCCTGAGGGGGCCCAAATGTCTACAAACAATAAGAGAAGAAACCAGTACTGTAGATAACACATACAGTAGTATGCGGGGTCTGCTTTGGGATGCAAGAGCTCCATGTTATGCCTTTGGATGTGGACAGGATCAGCCGGTCCTTAATGGGGTTATCCTACAAAAATACTGTTAGCATGTTTCCACAGTATAGGTGGTACATGTCTGATCACTGGGGCACCACCACTGGCACCCCAACCATCTCTAGAAAGGGGGTTCCAAAGGCTTGAATAGAGACGTGAACCATCATTCTGATCATAGTCATGGAGATATCAGGGTATCTTCATCAGTCCCATAGACATTCAGTGCATTTAGAAATCCTCCCTAAAGAAGGGTTCAGGATCCCTGGTAGGGGTCCCAGCAGTGGTGCCCCAAGCAGACATTTATTCCTGATCCAGTGGTTGGGGATAATTGTTTTTCATGGGATGACCCCTTTAAGTTACAGTTTCATAGCTTGTCCTTGGCTACTACTCCACTCTTTTAGATGTGATGCACTAGATGGCCATATATGTTAATTTGTGACCAATATCCAGTACTTTATAACCATTGGTAATAAGAAGTGTACATTGCTGAGTTTCCTTTACAGGTGCAACATGTAGATACAGAACATTGGCTTTGTCTAGGTGGCACAGGGAGTAATTGTTGGGTATGACTCCATACTAGCTGTTCATAATGTTCACTAGAAAAAAATAGAGCCTTCACGCCTTTTTTAGGAGACATTTTTGGTCCACACCATCCCAGAAAGCAGCTGAGTCTTGAGGAATCAGAGACTTAGTCCATTCCTGTGGTAGCTGGAGTGATGCCTATCAACTTATAGGTGCAAACTTCGGGTGACTGAATTTGCTTACCAAAGTGTGAATACCTCTTATGCTGACTACTTAGGCCCGGTTCACATCTGCGTTCGATATTTCGTTCGGGAAGTCCGCTTGGAGATCCTCCGAACGGAAACCTATACACATTAAAAAGCATTTACCGGGGAAACCAGCAGACCCTATAGACTATAATGGGGTCCGTGTGGTTTCCGCTTGGTGTCCACACAAACTGCTTGCAGTACTTTTGTCTCCACATGATTCATGTGGACACTGAGCAGTAAGCACACAGACTCCACTATAGTCTATGGCAGGGGTGGGCAATTAATTTTCCCATGGGGCTACATGAGAAATTGTAACGGTTCTAGAGGGCCATGTGCATCGTGGCAAATTTAGCTCCACCCACTTCTCCGCTTACTCCGCCCATTCCCAATCATTTTTCCATGTGCCCCACAAAGTAAAACCGTCCTACAGTCACCCTAACATTATACCCCTCCCCTCCCCACACACACACACATTATAACGTTTCCCTCCAAATGTCCCACAGTATTAAGTCCCTCTCCTGGTGCAGAAACCGACAGAAACTAGACGGGACATTAAACTGGGGCAGCTGGAGGGGGACATTAAACTGGGGGCAACTAGAGACAAACATGTCCTCCTCCAGCTACCCCCCATGGTTTAATATCCTCCTCCAGCTGCCCCAATTTAATGTCCCCCCTCCATGTGCATTCAGTTTAACTGCTCCCCTACATCTGCCCCTAGTTCCCCCCTTACTCACACATGCTGTTTCTTCTTTCTTTATCATCCAGCAGCCTCCATTGCCGGCAGCTTGCAGCAAGCACATAGTCCCGTGTGGCTCCGCCTACTAACAAGTCATAGCCTATCCTGGTGATAGGCTGTGATGACATTATCAGAGGTCCTTGAAAAACTTCCACTAGCTATGCGAGCCGGACAGAAGCAATCAGAGGGCCGGATGTGGCCCGCGGGCCGCACATTGCCCAGGTCTGGTCTATGGGGTCTGTGAGCTTTCATTACTCACCGCTTTTTAGGTTTCCGTTCAGGGGTCCCCAAGCGGACTGCCCGACTGGAATACTGAACGTAGATGTGGGCCGGCCTTATCTTTTTTACAATCAAAAAGTTGAGTAAAGTTTCAGACTAGTAAATAAAGTATACAGTATAAAAGAACATCCCTACACCCCCGGGTACGGTTTCCGGTCAGCGTGCCTTCTACTGGTTGGGATTTTTATACATTATTACTCAGGCCTATAGTGGATCATAAGATCACACAGAAGACCTTTTTCCAAAAAATGAATAATAATAAATAGAGATGAGCGAACACTGTTCGGATCAGCCGTTCCGAACAGCGCACTCCCATAGAAATGAATGGAAGTACCTGGCACGGCGACCGGCCGCCGGCAAAGTGTACGTGCCAGGAGCTTCCATTCATTTCTATGGGAGCGTGCTGTTCGGAACGGCTGATCCGAACAGTGTTCGCTCATCTCTAATAATACATACAATTCTATAAATAGGTCAATGCTATTAATATTGTTTATCAAAAATAGTTTATAAAAAGTGTGAGGTTCCCCTTTAAGGAATCTAAGGCCTTTGCCATCCCATGATTTAGTATGCGGATGACATTTATACTACATCAATGCAGTTTCCATTCTGCCTCCTGACTCCAGAGACTCCTCAGTTTATCTTGTGGCTTTACATTTATTTAAAGAAAGGAAAACTCAATTAATGTGAATATAGTCCTTTTATCTGGTGCGTAGTCCGACGCCACGGTAAATGAGCTGGGGTATGAGATCAAATTAACAAATACGTCTTCATGAATGTAAATGAGAGCTGCAGACATGTCGGAGCTATGAAGAAACATTGCCGTGTTTTCTTTAATCATAGATAAATCTGTATTTTTATTTTCTGCGTGATCTCCCCGTGTGTCTCTGCGGAGAAGTGTTTGGCTGAACCCCCACGTTACAGAAACGCAGCTTTATTCGTTGCAGATTTTGCTGCGGTTTTTTGAGCCAAAGCCAAGAATGTCTACAACAGGAATGGGAAATATATAGGAAGTTCTTATACTTCTCCTTCTGTGAAAGCGGAGGCGGCTGTGATCAGGAACGGGGATCGGGAAGTGAGGGCGCACAAACACTACTATCACTATACTCTGGGGTCTTTTCATGTCAAATGTTCGCCTTGGGGCCCAGCCATTCCTAGTTACACCACTGACAAAACCCCATACACAATATCATGCCACAGTGTTAGTTAGTGCCCCCCCATACAATACCAACCCCAAATAATGTAAGCTGCATATAGTGGAAAAAGGAAAGGAAGATCGCAACTCCATGAATCTTCTATGTATACAGCTTTATTTAATCTTCATTAAAATCGATAGTAACATGCAAGTGATGAAAAAAAAGTAAGGAAAAAACATACAAAAAAGTGCTAATTAAAAAGATAGCTTACGCGTTTCAGGGCCATGTTGCCCCTTAGTCATAGCTAACTAAGCTGCATGCTGCAACTTCTATGGAAGTGCCAACCAAAAAAGCTGTGCACAATGGGTGCAGTGCCCCTATGAAGTGTGTGCCATAGTTCCCCAAATAGAGTCAGTGCTCTCATTTTAATACCTGCCACAATGCCCCCAAATAATCCAAACTATTATGTAACATAGGACAGTCCCTTCCATAAATGCTTCTAAGAGTTCTCCACACAGTGCAAGCAACAATACCACATTCAGTGTATGGTACAGGGTCCCCCAAAAAGTTGCAGTCCACTACAATACTAACCATAGTACCCTCACATAATGTAAACTATAACAGTGCCCTCTATAAATGCCCCTATAAGGGTATATTCACACAAAGTTTTTTGCAGGTGGATTTTTATGCAAAATCCACCTGCAAAAATGGCTCCCATTGACTTCAATGGGATCCACTTGCTTTTTTTTCCACTAATGCTAGGTTCACACTAGCGCCCGGAGTCCGTTCTCATGCATGCAGAAGACGGAAAGCTGTCAGACCGGGTCCGGCCGTGAGCGCTGGTGAGCGTTTTATGCTCTCCACCGCAAAACCGTTTTTTCAAAACCGGACACAGAGTCCTGCATGTCCGACTCTGTGTCCGATTTTAAAAAAAATGGTTTCGCGGCGGAGAGCATAAAACGCTCACCGCTGCTCACGGCTGGACATCTTTCAAACCCATTCAAATGAACAGGCATGAAAGACTCCTGCAGGTTTCTGTCTCCTGCTCAGTTTTGTGCAGGAAACGGAAACCTGCAGAACGGAGACCGGGCGCAGATGTGAACGAGCCCTAACTAGTAGCGGAAAAAAGAAGTGACATGACGTATCTTGCCGCAGATTCCACGGCTCAGTGAGTTGCGGCACCCGCAGCATGAGACACGCTCTTCTTTAGGCCCATTCATTCGGGCCTAATCAGGAACGGTATGCCCCGATGGAATGTCGATGCACTGCACCGGCATCACGTCGCGGCCAGCCGCGCAGGAGTTCACACTGTGGAATTTTGTTTCCGCCTAACAATGCCATCCAAAAAATACTCAACACCACTCCCATTCTCTATACCAACCCCATTTACAATACCCTGCAGCCACAAATGCCCCATAAAGTACAAACCAAGTGTTGACTTCCGAAGTCAGACCCAAAGTGAATATAAAATGTCACTTTCCAAAAAATTATTTAAAAATTAATTTTTTTAAAAAATCTTGAATTAAATATATTTTTTATTTTTTGCAAAATTTGTATTTTTTTTTATAATCAAAACTAATAAAGTGATCCTGACCGATTTCCGTAATATTGCACTGGTTTCTATTTTTTTTTTCCTCCTCGGCAGTGACAATAGAGCATAGCGGGAGGCTGAGACCCCTTAGAATTGACTCTAAATGAAATTCTGTTTAGATTACATATTTTTACTGGAAGTGAATCTATGAAATATGATAAGGTCATGATAATAATGTCAATTCACTGTCTGGTAGGAAGGGAATAGGATTACACAGAGTGAGTTCCTGCAGAGGCCTATCACGTACAATAGTCCTCCAACTAAATGAAATGGTATTTGCCTGTTTAGGTGAAGAATGATGAAACTTTAAATGGATTGTTGACCTCTGTTGAATGACATGCGACCTGTAAGGTATCTGAGCAGTACATCAATACTAGTTGTGGAAAATTACTGTCCGCTGGCTGAAAATAAACAATATGATATAAAATATGATTTCAAAATGACTCGGTAAAACACCGAAATGTTATTTCTACTGCCTGCCCCGCGCTCATCTATTGTTAGTAAATTGAACTGTACTGAAAAGTGAAAACGCATTACGGCAGGTATTTGTTCTTCAAAAGAAAGTCCACTCCAAAAGTTTGCCTTAAAATGTATCTGTCGCCTTCGATAACTCTACAGCTCTTAGCTAAGACTATTGGCTCGCCTTACAAAATTGGCTCCGAAATTGTAAATACGTTAAAAGGGAAGCTACAACCAAATCTTCATACTGGGACAAATAACAGGAGGCATCAATGAAAAACACTTCCTAATATATAACCTGTTTAAATTCAACACCGTTTACCTGATTTATTTTCAGGTCATTGACCTCAGCAGTGAGGTTTCGATTACAAGTTCACTACTCCTCCCTGTAAGCAGTGCAGCCAGCAAAGAAAACGTCACAGCAGACCGTGACCTCAGATGCGGGAGTGATTTGTTACTAGGGTTGAGCGATCGTGTTCGGAAAAGATCGGATTCCGATCGGCGATCGAGAAAATTTCACGATCGCGATCGGAATTCCAAACACGATCTTTTTAGGTGGGATCGAGATCGGTATTATTTCCCACAATGCTTTGCTTAGCCTTCACACTAAGTATACGCGCCGCTCATTCTGAGAAGAGTGTATACTCAGTGTGAAGGCTTCGCTGCGGTTCCATAGGAATGAATGGAAGCAGCCGGCACACAGCCTTAACCCCCTGCGCGCCGGCTGCCTCCATTCATTCTAATGGGAGACTAAACTAACATCTCTAGTAGCTACTTACCTGCAGAGATGGCTGGTCCGGTGCCCAGTGTTCTTCTTCGCCTCACTGCCGCTTCACGCTGCTCTTCTCGCCTCGCTGCCGCCGCCTCCCAGGTTAGTGTTTAAAGAGCTAGGAAGGCGGGGCTTGTGGCTTAGGAGAGTGTGGGCGAGTACAATGCGGGGAGACGTGACATCTCCCCTCCTAGTACCCGCCCACACTCTCCTAACCCGCCCACACTCTCCTAACCCGGGAGGCAGGGGGCAGCGAGGCGAGAAGAGCAGTGCGGAGCGGCAGCGAGGCGAAGAAGGGCACCGGAGCAGCCATCTCTGCAGGTAAGTGGACACCAGGGGGGACTAAGTAGCCAGAGGATTAAAAAAAAATCCTCTGGCTACTTAGTGATTCACTTCACAGCGTGGATTCTAATAATTAAAGCGTTCAATTGTTAGATTCCATGCTGTATAGTAAATAGGATTGCTTTTAAAATCCGATCTCCGATTAATAAAAAAATCCCATTGACTTGCATTGGGATCGGAATTGGGATTGAGATCGGGTTCGAATGAAAAATGATCGGAAATCGGATTTTAAAATCGATCCTGAAAAGTCAAGATCGGCTCCACCCTATTTGTTACTTGTGATTTCATTGCAGAGTGCAGAAAGTAAGAGCAGGCAGATGAATTATGGGAAATGTACACTCACCGGCCACTTTATTAGGTACACCTGTCCAATTGCTCGTTAACACTTAATTTCTAATCAGCCAATCACATGGCGGCAACTCAGTGCATTTAGGCATGTAGACATGGTCAAGACAATCTCCTGCAGTTCAAACCGAGCATCAGTATGGGGAAGAAAGGTGATTTGAGTGCCTTTGAACGTGGCATGGTTGTTGGTGCCAGAAGGGCTGGTCTGAGTATTTCAGAAACTGCTGATCTACTGGGATTTTCACGCACAACCATCTCTAGGGTTTACAGAGAATGGTCCGAAAAAGAAAAAACATCCAGTGAGCGGCAGTTCTGTGGGCGGAAATGCGTTGTTGATGCCAGAGGTCAGAGGAGAATGGCCAGACTGGTTCGAGCTGATAGAAAGGCAACAGTGACTCAAATAGCCACCCGTTACAACCAAAGTAGCCAGAAGAGCATCTCTGAACGCACAGTACGTCGAACTTTGAGGCAGATGGGCTACAGCAGCAGAAGACCACACCGGGTGCCACTCCTTTCAGCTAAGAACAGGAAACTGAGGCTACAGTTTGCACAAGCTCATCGAAATTGGACAATTGAAGATTGGAAAAACGTTGCCTGGTCTGATGAGTCTCGATTTCTGCTGCGACATTCGGATGGTAGGGTCAGAATTTGGCGTCAACAACATGAAAGCATGGATCCATCCTGCCTTGTATCAACGGTTCAGGCTGGTGGTGGTGGTGTCATGGTGTGGGGAATATTTTCTTGGCACTCTTTGGGCCCCTTGGTACCAATTGAGCATCGTTGCAACGCCAAAGCCTACCTGAGTATTGTTGCTGACCATGTCCATCCCTTTATGACCACAATGTACCCAACATCTGATGGCTACTTTCAGCAGGATAATGCAATGCCATGTCATAAAGCTGGAATCATCTCAGACTGGTTTCTTGAACATGACAATGAGTTCACTGTACTCCAATGGCCTCCACAGTCACCAGATCTCAATCCAATAGAGCATCTTTGGGATGTGGTGGAACGGGAGATTCGCATCATGGATGTGCAGCCGACAAATCTGCGGCAACTGTGTGATGCCATCATGTCAATATGGACCAAAATCTCTGAGGAATGCTTCCAGCACCTTGTTGAATCTATGCCACGAAGAATTGAGGCAGTTCTGAAGGCAAAAGGGGGTCCAACACGTTACTAGCATGGTGTACCTAATAAAGTGGCCGGTGAGTGTAGTTTATCCATAGATTAAATGTATGTAAATATGACTAGGTTTACATCTTAGCTTGTTAACCGTTCAGGGATTCTGTCTCCCGTTACACTTGAAAAATGTAGAAAGAAAAATCCTGCAAGAAGGAATCCTGGTGAACCCCATTATAACCACTTTTTAAGCAAATTGGGTTTCCATTTTTCTGGTTCTCAAGTGGACCCAAAGAGTGGAACCCCGACCACTAGTATAAAACTAGTGTAACTGTGATACAAGGAACAGCAAGTAAAATAAAACCAAACCAAGGGTGCACAAGGGAACAGTGAGTATTTAGCACTGCTGGAGATGTATTTGCAGATAATTTTTGGAAGCCGGATAACCCCTTTAACTATATACACTTCTATCTTGGTACACAAGGGTATGTCTTGGGTGTAAGTTGTATTGGAGTTATCCAGTATCTAAGTTCCTAAGACACACCTATTGGTATAAATTATTGGCAGACACACAGGTGGGTGGTCATACTTGCAGATACACACAGAGACTGGGTGGAGTCCCTAACCCAACAACTAACAACTCCTGCTGCATGTTACTGGACTGTACAGAAGACTCCTCCTTCTCTGACATCACTTCCTTCTCTGTAGCAATTGGCTGAAATGTCACTAGACCAACTTCCTGCCCTGCTCCTCTGTTCTTCTTTATGTTCATGCTGATATTTCTTGGCTTCTTTTTAGCAGTTTTTTCCTACATTCTGGTCCAAAATAGAGCAAAGAGCAGCGATCAGAACAGATCAGCAGTCATGCAAGCGTTCTATGAATTTACCCCCCCCCCCCAACCCCCAATCCAGTAATAGTGGTGTGTAAAGGCCTTTAATACAAGAAGTTTGTGGCCACAAATCTATGAAGCCACACAGAGATAATCATCTTTTTATGAATATGCAAATCAGCTTGCAAGTGCATTGGGGGTGAAGCCTGGAAAATGAGCAAAGGAACTCTGGAAGTGACTCATTCATTTCTATGGGAGAGTGTTGTGGTCATGCTGTGTGACCTGTGCAGAGGCCATTGTCCAAGGGAAGGTGTAACATCATCTATGGGTATTGGTGGATCCTGTGTTATGTACATATAGTTGTTACACATGGGCGTACTGATCATGGTCGCAGGGAGTGCAACTACACCCGCTTCCCCAACCGCTATACATTTTGCAAATGAAAGGGGCATGTCATGTTTTTCAATAGATACTAACCCAGGGGAGGTGACCTAAAATAATAAATAGATATACTCACCTCTCCTGGGCTCAGCGTCCTCTCTGACAGTCTTCCGTCATGTGACTGAGGCCTGTGATTAGCATAATAACGTCAGAGCACCCTCACGTTACCGGTGAGGAACAATCACAGGCCTCAGCTGGGCCGTCGGGAAGATGGCTGAAGATGCTGAAGATGGAGGCAGGATGCCCAGGAAAGGGTATTAGCATTTGTTATTTTTATTCACCTTCCCTGGGCCACCAATTGTTATACTCAGGGGTCTGAGGAGACCTCAGAGCATAATAACAGCACCATAGCGGAGAGGGCTGTTGGGAGCATATAATACTGTGGGGGGACACTGCTGGGCATGTAATACTGTGTGGGGGCCACCGCTGGAGGGGCACTAGGGTGCAAAAGTTTGCACCTGGGCCCACAAGACACTTGTTATGCCACTATCCTATTAATATTATAAATGTGAAAGTTTGTGTGTTTGGATGTTTGTTCCTCAATCACAGCCAAACGGCTGAACGGTCAGATTTCACACATACCTAGATAATCACTAGGAAGGAGCAATAGGGTACTTCTTAGGTCCCACACTCACCCGGTATCCTGACCAGCGAACGTTCTCTCTGCCTCCGCTGTAGGACCTGACATGACGTCATTGCAGGTCTTTCAGCTGGGCTGTGATTGCGTGCCTGCAGTCTGGGGGCAGGCCACAGGGGAAGCTGAGCGGCCTGATAGGTTCGTGGCATTGCGTGGGCGGCACCAGTCACCAAGTCCGCGCCGGAGAAAATGGCGGCTTCTCCCGGGTCCCGAGCGACGACGCCAAGCCGGCCGGCAGCGTGGAGCCAGCAGAAGTTCTCGCCGCGTCAGCACACATTCGCCAGACGGCCGCATGTTGGAGGTCCAGCGGGGAAAGGGGAGCCAGGTATTCAGTGGTGGGCCCGCAGGGAACTGTGGTAGGAGTGCAGCGATGGTTGCTTTGCATATCTTCAACCAACGGGGGCCATTGTCACGAGCCGCGGAGAAGGGATGGTGGAGCATTCGGCCAGGACTGGCGGCAAAGGGTGGCGCCACGGCGGGGGAGACACATGGGGGGGTGCGTTGAAGACGGTGGGCCCAGGCGTGCACAGGAGGTGGGTTGTGCAGGGGGTCAGGGGGCGGCGGACGAAGTCATGGGTACTGCTAGTTATTACATATAATCCTGCCTGTTATGATGATGCAATAACTACTTGATCTCTATAGAACAGGAAGTGTCAGCCTATTGTGAGTAAGATCCTATATAGGTTTATTGAGAGCAGCCAGCATGAAAAAATTCCTTTTCCGTAGTGTCCGCTTTATATCCCAACAATAAACTGATACCAGAGTATCCCACTGCCTCTATCTCAAGTGATCAGAAAGTGCTTCATTTCCCTGCAGCGCCACCACTGGCAAAATTAGGCATTACACAGTTCCCATTGAATTGCTGTAATTCATGGACATACTGGGTCCTCCATTGTGAGAGACACTCTTTGTATTCTTTCTCCTCTCTATATAACACAAGAAAGTCCAGGATTGTAGTCCAATTTCAGAATTTTTTTAATATTACATTCGAATTTTGTTTTTCGATTATTCGTTTGTGTAATATCATGGACAATTCCTTTAAGAACACTAGAGATCTATCAAGACGTTACAAAGCCTTTGGTCAGCATAGCCTATGTATAGGGTGTGGGCAGTATTGCGTTAAATAAAATGCATATATCTCAAGGACAGTATATAGAAAGAAAAATTACGTTATCAAAAAGTTTTAATGATTTGAATAAAAATGAATTCCTCATGGTCAGGTATATTGAAATGTATAAAAGATGTCCTTAAGAAGACCTACAGAGCAGGTAACGCCGCCCGACTTTACCGTGGAAGTTGTAGAAGGAGAGCGGAAAGATAACTGATGGGCTGTATTTTAAGGCATATTAACCCAATTATGAGTATATTTTTACCAACGGGGCTTCGACATCTATCACACGGCATTTATTAGACCTCTGAGCTAGGTTATGTCAAATGGAAAGCCGAGAAACTAAGGCATTTCATTAAACTGCTGCTCTAGCCCGGTATTCAATCCAGATACTCTTAAACCGCACGATTTTATCAAAATCTTCGGAAATTGAAGCAATCAGTAAAAAGTGTCGGGGAATTAAAATGTTCTGTCTCGGTGAAAGAGATACGTCCCTTGTAACATATATCAGTGAGGTGTTTTTTTTCTTGAATTTTTTTTTTTAAAGACACATTACCGACCGGAGAAAAGACATCAAACACGAGGCCTTGACTGTACGTTCTAGAAAAATCCAAGATGGACAATTTTTCATACTTAAAAATAGCAGATGTGCTCCTTCTTTGTGTTGCCGCGTAACAAAGGATGCTATAATGTAGTGATGGATAAAAGGAGCGCGGAAAATATGCAAATCATTACAGTGTATGGATAGTATGACACGAGAGGGAACATTTATTTGGGTAAGGTATTATCGATACCGGCGCTGGCATCACGATTAATTCATGCATTCGGTAATTTTTTTTTTTTTCGGTGAACTTTATAGACCTTATGTGAATTTTTTTTCTGTTAAAAAAAAACAACCATGGATGTTATTTTAATGCGGGAAAGTGAGCAAGGCTGCTTGGTAAATGTACTAGATCTATTTTCTTAATAACATTTGTAAAAATTAAAATTTTTAATATAAATTTGAACTCATTTTTTTATTTTTTATTTTTCATGGCGATTTATTTTATTGACTTCAATTTTGAAATATTGAAATTTTAATAGTTGTCACTAAAGACTCAAAATAACAGAACCCTATAGTTGATGTAGTTGAGAGGGTTAGAAACATCAGTCTATAATTCTGCCATGTTGATCCAGAGCAAGGCAAATTTGTTTTCCATGAAATGGATGGCAATATTAATCCAAATATGGTTGTCAGACTGAGTCCTTGGATCAATGTCCATCCCAAAATCTAGTTCCCATAACTTGTGATACTTTTACTTTCAAGAAAGTGCTTATATGGGGTGGGCCATAAGTATGGATACACCCAAGGTGGGCCATAAGTATGGATACACCCAGGGTGGGCCATAAGTATGGATACACCCAAGGTGGGCCATAAGTATGGATACACCCAGGGTGGGTCATAAGTATGGATACACTCAGGGTGGGTCACAAGTATGGATACACCCAGGGTGGGTCACAAGTATGGATACACCCAAGGTGGGCCATAAGTATGGATACACCCAAGGTGGGCCATAAGTATGGATACACCCAGGGTGGGCCATAAGTATGGATACACCCAGGGTGGGCCATAAGTATGGATACACCCAGGGTGGGCCATAAGTATGGATAAACCCAAGGTGGGCCATAAGTATGGATACACCCAGGGTGGGCCATAAGTATGGATACACCCAGGGTGGGCCATAAGTATGGATACACCCAGGGTGGGCCATAAGTATGGATACACCCAGGGTGGGTCATAAGTATGGATACACCCAGGGTGGGTCATAAGTATGGATACACCCAGGGTGGGTCACAAGTATGGATACACCCAGGGTGGGTCATAAGTATGGATACACCCAAGGTGGGCCATAAGTATGGATACACCCAGGGTGGGCCATAAGTATGGATACACCCAAGGTGGGCCATAAGTATGGATACACCCAGGGTGGGCCATAAGTATGGATACACCCAGGGTGGGCCATAAGTATGGATACACCCAGGGTGGGCCATAAGTATGGATACACCCAAGGTGGGCCATAAGTATGGATACACCCAGGGTGGGTCATAAGTATGGATACACCCAGGGTGGGCCATAAGTATGGATACACCGAAGGTGGGCCATAAGTATGGATACACCCAGGGTGGGCCATAAGTATGGATACACCCAAGGTGGGCCATAAGTATGGATACACCCAAGGTCGGCCATGAGTATGGATACACCCAAGGTGGGTCATAAGTATGGATACACCCAGGGTGGGCCATAAGTATGGATACCCTCAGGGTGGGCCATAAGTATGGATACATCCCCAGATAAAATGGAAGTGGTTACTGATATCATCTTACCGTTTGTGGCATATTAGTACATGGGAGGAAGGAAACATTGGAGGCTGGTTGATGCCCATGGCGGCCCACTACAAAGCCACCAATTTGGATTCAACTTTACTTTTTCAATGGGAAGGGAGTCAAATGTTTCCCCCCCTCCCATGTACTAATATGCCACAAATGGTAAGGTGATATCAGTAACCACTTCCATTTTATCCGGGTGTATCCATACTTATGGCCCACCCTAGGTGAATCCATACTTATGACCCACCCTGTTCAATGAATCAACCATCACAAGTCTTTGTGGCAGCGAGTTCCATAGTCTCACTGCTTTTACTGTAAAGAAGCCCCATCTATTACGAGGGCAAAAATTTTCTCTCGTAGAAGATGCCCCCTTTGTCATGGTTACAGACCTAGGTGTAAAAAGATCATTAGAAAGATCTCTGTATTGTCTATTTATATATTTATACATTGTAATTTGGTCACCCCTCAGCCAACTTTTTTACTAAGGTGAACCCCAAATTTTTGACCCTGTCTTTATACTCTAATCCACCCCATCCCCTTAATTAGTTTGGTCACTCTCCTCTGCTCTAGTTCTGTTTTCACATTGTGTGGGTACATAATTGGCATAGGGAAGGGTTACAATGAAAGATTTTACATAATAGAAAGGGATTATATTAGGAAATATCCTGAATGCCCATACTTGGCACCAAAATGACAGCCCAATTTTTATTCTTGATTTAAGGTTCCTATTCTTTTATGCTCAACCTTACATGTGATCAAAATAGGAGCCCTGAAGGGCTGAGTATAGGAAGAGTATTATGGGCAGTGGGTTGTGGACCCACTGTGTCACCTAATTGGTTTGACTTTGAGTCACTCCATAAGGCATTGTCTAAGTGGCCTCCCTGATCGTCACCCTTTAACCCCTATACAAGGATCTGGCCGTTATTGCAGTAAGACCACCTGATAGCTATCTCTTGGAGTGACCCTATGTAATTTATAGCTGGCCTAGGGCAAAGGGACACCTGTATATAGCATCAAGGACCATGGAAGAAAATAGTTATAGGCTGAACACTGGGCTGATGGGGCTAGCAAGCTAAGAACTTTTGCTCAAGTGTACTTCAATGTGTGAAGCCACCTTAAATAACTAGGGGCAGGTTAATTGGTGCGGTGGTTCTCTAAGAAGACAAATGTGCAGGAGTAGAACAGGAAGAATGTGTACGACGGGTGGGGAGAAGAATGCAGTGCACACTATATGACCATCAAGAGAGTAAGGAGCCAGTGGTTATGAGTAGAGATGAGCGAACAGTGTTCTATCGAACTCATGTTCGATCGGATATTAGGCTGTTCGGCATGTTCGAATCGAATCGAACACCGCGTGGTAAAGTGCGCCATTACTCGATTCCCCTCCCACCTTCCCTGGCGCCTTTTTTGCTCCAATAACAGCGCAGGGTAGGTGGGACAGGAACTACGACACCGGTGACGTTGAAAAAAGTAGGCAAAACCCATTGGCTGCCGAAAACATGTGACCTCTAATTTAAAAGAACAGCGACGCCCAGCTTCGCGTCATTCTGAGCTTGCAATTCACCGAGGACGGAGGTTTCCGTCCAGCTAGCTAGGGCTTAGATTCTGGGTAGGCAGGGACAGGCTAGGATAGGAAGGAGAAGACAACCAACAGCTCTTGTAAGAGCTAAATTCCAGGGAGAAGCTTGTCAGTGTAACGTGGCACTGACGGGCTCAATCGCCGCAACCCAGCTTTCCCAGGATCCTGAATGGAATACACTGTCAGTGTATTCCCGTATACCCGATATATACCCCGATACCCGTTCCAACGGTGTGCCCCCCCACCTTCACCCCAGAAATACCCTGCAAGTCCCCTAGCAATAGAATTGGGGCTATATACACCCACAATTTTTACTACTGGTATACAGTGCCATTGTCTGACTGGGAATTCAAAGAATATATTGGGAATACAAATACCCTCATTTCTTGCTACTGCCATATAGTGCCAGTTTCTGACTGGTAATTCAAAGAATATATTGGGGTTACGTGCACCCACAATTTTTACTACTGGTATACAGTGCCATTGTCTGACTGGGAATTCAAAGAATATATTGGGAATACAAATACCCTCATTTCTTGCTACTGCCATATAGTGCCAGTGTCTGACTGGGAATTCAAAGAATATATTGGGGTTACGTGCACCCACAATTTTTACTACTGGTATACAGTGCCATTGTCTGACTGGGAATTCAAAGAGTATATTGGGAATACAAATACCCTCATTTCTTGCTACTGCCATATAGTGCCAGTTTCTGACTGGGAATTCAAAGAATATATTGGGGTTACGTGCACCCACAATTTTTACTACTGGTATACAGTGCCATTGTCTGACTGGGAATTCAAAGAATATATTGGGAATACAAATACCCTCATTTCTTGCTACTGCCATATAGTGCCAGTGTCTGACTGGGAATTCAAAGAATATATTGGGGTTACGTGCACCCACAATTTTTACTACTGGTATACAGTGCCATTGTCTGACTGGGAATTCAAAGAGTATATTGGGAATACAAATACCCTCATTTCTTGCTACTGCCATATAGTGCCAGTTTCTGACTGGGAATTCAAAGAATATATTGGGGTTACGTGCACCCACAATTTTTACTACTGGTATACAGTGCCATTGTCTGACTGGGAATTCAAAGAATATATTGGGGTTATAAATACCCTCATTTCTTGCTACTGCCATATAGTGCCAGTTTCTGACTGGTAATTCAAAGAATATATTGGGGTTACGTGCACCCACAATTTTTACTACTGGTATACAGTGCCATTGTCTGACTGGGAATTCAAAGAGTATATTGGGAATACAAATACCCTCATTTCTTGCTACTGCCATATAGTGCCAGTTTCTGACTGGGAATTCAAAGAATATATTGGGGTTACGTGCACCCACAATTTTTACTACTGGTATACAGTGCCATTGTCTGACTGGGAATTCAAAGAGTATATTGGGAATACAAATACCCTCATTTCTTGCTACTGCCATATAGTGCCAGTTTCTGACTGGGAATTCAAAGAATATATTGGGGTTACGTGCACCCACAATTTTTACTACTGGTATACAGTGCCATTGTCTGACTGGGAATTCAAAGAGTATATTGGGAATACAAATACCCTCATTTCTTGCTACTGCCATATAGTGCCAGTTTCTGACTGGGAATTCAAAGAATATATTGGGGTTACGTGCACCCACAATTTTTACTACTGGTATACAGTGCCATTGTCTGACTGGGAATTCAAAGAGTATATTGGGAATACAATTACCCTCATTTCTTGCTACTGCCATATAGTGCCAGTTTCTGACTGGGAATTCAAAGAATATATTGGGGTTACGTGCACCCACAATTTTTACTACTGGTATACAGTGCCATTGTCTGACTGGGAATTCAAAGAGTATATTGGGAATACAAATACCCTCATTTCTTGCTACTGCCATATAGTGCCAGTTTCTGACTGGGAATTCAAAGAATATATTGGGGTTACGTGCACCCACAATTTTTACTACTGGTATACAGTGCCATTGTCTGACTGGGAATTCAAAGAGTATATTGGGAATACAAATACCCTCATTTCTTGCTACTGCCATATAGTGCCAGTTTCTGACTGGGAATTCAAAGAATATATTGGGGTTACGTGCACCCACAATTTTTACTACTGGTATACAGTGCCATTGTCTGACTGGGAATTCAAAGAATATATTGGGGTTATAAATACCCTCATTTCTTGCTACTGCCATATAGTGCCAGTTTCTGACTGGTAATTCAAAGAATATATTGGGGTTACGTGCACCCACAATTTTTACTACTGGTATACAGTGCCATTGTCTGACTGGGAATTCAAAGAGTATATTGGGAATACAAATACCCTCATTTCTTGCTACTGCCATATAGTGCCAGTTTCTGACTGGGAATTCAAAGAATATATTGGGGTTACGTGCACCCACAATTTTTACTACTGGTATACAGTGCCATTGTCTGACTGGGAATTCAAAGAGTATATTGGGAATACAAATACCCTCATTTCTTGCTACTGCCATATAGTGCCAGTTTCTGACTGGGAATTCAAAGAATATATTGGGGTTACGTGCACCCACAATTTTTACTACTGGTATACAGTGCCATTGTCTGACTGGGAATTCAAAGAGTATATTGGGAATACAAATACCCTCATTTCTTGCTACTGCCATATAGTGCCAGTTTCTGACTGGGAATTCAAAGAATATATTGGGGTTACGTGCACCCACAATTTTTACTACTGGTATACAGTGCCATTGTCTGACTGGGAATTCAAAGAATATATTGGGGTTATAAATACCCTCATTTCTTGCTACTGCCATATAGTGCCAGTTTCTGACTGGTAATTCAAAGAATATATTGGGGTTACGTGCACCCACAATTTTTACTACTGGTATACAGTGCCATTGTCTGACTGGGAATTCAAAGAGTATATTGGGAATACAAATACCCTCATTTCTTGCTACTGCCATATAGTGCCAGTTTCTGACTGGGAATTCAAAGAATATATTGGGGTTACGTGCACCCACAATTTTTACTACTGGTATACAGTGCCATTGTCTGACTGGGAATTCAAAGAGTATATTGGGAATACAAATACCCTCATTTCTTGCTACTGCCATATAGTGCCAGTTTCTGACTGGGAATTCAAAGAATATATTGGGGTTACGTGCACCCACAATTTTTACTACTGGTATACAGTGCCATTGTCTGACTGGGAATTCAAAGAGTATATTGGGAATACAAATACCCTCATTTCTTGCTACTGCCATATAGTGCCAGTTTCTGACTGGGAATTCAAAGAATATATTGGGGTTACGTGCACCCACAATTTTTACTACTGGTATACAGTGCCATTGTCTGACTGGGAATTCAAAGAATATATTGGGGTTACGTGCACCCACAATTTTTACTACTGGTATACAGTGCCAATTTCTAACTAGGAATTCAAAATGCGCAAGGCTCCCGGAAAGGGACGTGGACGAGGCCGTGGGCGAGGTCGGGGGAATGGTTCTGGGGAGCAAGGTAGCAGTGAAGCCACAGGGCGTCCCGTGCCTACTCCTGTGGGGCAGCAAGCATTGCGCCACTCCACAGTGCCAGGGTTGCTTGCCACATTAACTAAACTGCAGGGTACAAACCTTAGTAGGCCCGAGAACCAGGAACAGGTCTTGCAATGGCTGTCAGAGAACGCTTACAGCACATTGTCCAGCAGCCAGTCAGACTCTGCCTCCTCTCCTCCTATTACCCAACAGTCTTGTCTTCCTTCCTCCCAAAATTCCGAAGCTTTACAGAACAATAACCCAAACTGTCCCTGCTCCCCAGAGCTGTTCTCCGCTCCTTTCATTGTCCCTCAACCTGCCTCTCCACGTCACGATTCCACGAACCTAACAGAGGAGCATCTGTGTCCAGATGCTCAAACACTAGAGTCTCCTCCATCTCCGTTCGATTTGGTGGTGGATGACCAGCAACCCACCCTCATCGACGATGATGTGACGCAGTTGCCGTCAGGGCATCCAGTTGACCGGCGCATTGTGCGGGAGGAGGAGATGAGACAGGAGTTGGAAGAGGAAGTGGTGGATGATGAGGACACTGACCCGACCTGGACAGGGGGGATGTCAAGCGGGGAAAGTAGTGTGGATGTTGAGGCAGGTGCAGCACCAAAAAGGGTAGCTAGAGGCAGAGGCAGAGGTCAGCAGCTTAGGCGAAGCCAGGCCACACCCGGAATCTCCCAAGATGTTCCAGTTCGTACCCAGCCCCGAAAAACTCCCACCTCGAGGGCACGTTTCTCGAAGGTGTGGAGTTTTTTCAAGCTATGCGCCGAGGACAGATATAGTGTTGTCTGCACAATTTGCCTCTCGAAATTGATTAGGGGCTCTGAGAAGAGCAACCTGTCCACCACTTCAATGCGCCGTCATTTGGAATCCAAGCACTGGAATCAGTGGCAGGCAGCAACGGCAGGACAAAGGCCGCCTGCCGTTCACGCCACTGCCACTGCCTCTGCCTCTGCCTCTGCCACTGCCACTGCTGACTGTGCTGGCGATGCACTCCAGAGGACGAGCCAGGACACCACTTCATCTGCCTCCGCCACTTTGTTGACTTCTACCTCATCCTCCCCTGGTCCTGTCTTATCTCCTTCTCCTGCACCATCAAAGGCACCATCAGGCGTTTCTTTACAACAACCCACCATCTCTCAGACATTGGAGCGGCGGCAGAAATACACTGCTAACCACCCACACGCGCAAGCCTTGAACGCCAACATCGCTAAACTGCTGGCCCAGGAGATGTTGGCGTTCCGGCTTGTTGAAACTCCCGCCTTCCTGGACCTGATGGCAACTGCGGCACCTCGCTATGCCGTCCCTAGCCGTCACTACTTCTCCCGGTGTGCCGTCCCCGCCTTGCACCAGCACGTGTCACTCAACATCAGGCGGGCCCTTAGTTCCGCGCTTTGCACAAAGGTCCACTTGACCACCGACGCGTGGACAAGTGCATGCGGACAGGGACGCTACATTTCACTGACGGCACACTGGGTGAATGTAGTTGAGGCTGGGACTGCTTCCCAAACTGGCCCGGTGTACCTCGTCTCCCCGCCTAACATTCCTGGCAGGGACACGAGAAGAACACCCCCCTCCTCCTCCTCCTCTACCGCCTCCTCCTCCGCCACCGCCTCCTCCTCCGCCACCGCCTCCTCCTCCGCTGTTAGATTGACCCCAGCTACGAGTTGGAAACGTTGCAGCACTGGCGTTGGTAGACGTCAGCAGGCTGTGCTGAAGCTGATCAGCTTGGGGGACAGACAGCACACTGCCTCCGAGGTGAGGGATGCCCTCCTCGATGAGACGGCAATATGGTTTGAGCCGCTGCACCTGGGCCCAGGCATGGTCGTTTGTGATAACGGCCGGAACCTGGTAGCAGCTCTGGAGCTTGCCGGACTCCAACATGTTCCATGCCTGGCCCACGTCTTCAACCTAGTGGTGCAACGTTTCCTAAAGAGCTACCCCAATGTTCCAGAGCTACTGGTGAAAGTGCGGCGCATGTGCGCCCACTTTCGCAAGTCGACAGTAGCCGCTGCTAGCTTAAAATCTCTCCAGCAACGCCTGCATGTGCCACAACACCGGCTTTTGTGCGACGTCCCCACACGCTGGAACTCAACGTTTCAGATGTTGAATAGAGTGGTTGAGCAGCAGAGACCTTTGATGGAATACCAGCTACAAAACCCTAGGGTGCCACAAAGTCAGCTGCCTCAGTTTCACATCCATGAGTGGCCATGGATGAGAGACCTTTGTGACATCCTACGGGTCTTTGAGGAGTCCACAAGGAGGGTGAGCTCTGAGGATGCGATGGTGAGCCTTACAATCCCGCTCTTGTGTGTTCTGAGAGAATCCCTGATTGACATCAGGGATAACTCAGATCACACAGAGGAGTTAGGGATAGCATCCGATCCGTCACAGCTGGAGAGTAGGTCCACACATCTGTCCGCTTCACTGCGTTTAATGGAGGAGGAGGAGGAGGAGGAGGAGGAAGAAGAGTTGTCCGATGATGTGATGGTGATACAGGAGGCTTCCGGGCAACTTCGAATCGTCCCATTGTTGCAGCGCGGATGGGTAGACATGGAGGATGAGGAGGAAATGGAGATTGAACTTTCCGGTGGGGCCAGAGGAGTCATGCCAACTAACACTGTGGCAGACATGGCTGAGTTCATGTTGGGGTGCTTTACAACCGACAAGCGTATTGTCAAAATCATGGAGGACAACCAGTACTGGATCTTTGCTATCCTTGACCCCCGGTATAAAAACAACATCTCGTCTTTTATTCCGGTAGAGGGGAGGGCCAATCGCATCAATGCTTGCCACAGGCAATTGGTGCAGAATATGATGGAGATGTTTCCAGCATGTGACGTTGGCGGCAGGGAGGGCAGTTCCTCCAGTAGGCAACCAAGTTCTCACCGGTCCACACAAACGAGGGGCACACTGTCTAAGGTCTGGGACACCTTGATGGCACCCCCTCGCCAAAGTGCCGCCACGGAGGGTCCTAGTGTCACCAGGCGTGAGAAGTATAGGCGCATGTTGCGGGAATACCTTTCCGACCACAGCCCTGTCCTCTCCGACCCCTCTGCGCCCTACACGTATTGGGTGTCGAAGTTGGACCTGTGGCTTGAACTTGCCCTATATGCCTTGGAGGTGCTGTCCTGTCCTGCCGCCAGCGTCCTATCTGAGAGGGTGTTCAGTGCAGCCGGTGGCATCATCACTGACAAGCGCACCCGTCTGTCAGCTGAGAGTGCCGACCGGCTCACTTTGATAAAAATGAACCACCACTGGATAGAGCCTTCATTTTTGTGCCCACCTGTGTAAAGCACCCCAACATGAAACTCCATGTCTGTACTCAACCTCTCCAATTCCTCCGCATCCTCATACTCATCCACCATAAGCGTTGCACAATTCTGCTAATACTAGGCTCCCTCCAACATGATTTCCCCCAACTCTGCTGGTTAGAGGCTCCCTCCACCCTGATTTCCACCAACTCTGCTGGTTAGAGGCTCCCTCCACCCTGCTTTCCCACAACTCTGCTGGTTAGAGGCTCCTTCCACCATGAATTTGCCCAAACTGGGCTGTTTAGAGGCTCCCTCCACCATGAATTGGTCCAAACTGGGTTTTTTAGAGGCTCCCTCCACCATGAATTGGTCCAAACTGGGCTGGTTAGAGGCTCCCTCCACCATGAATTGGTCCAAACTGGGCTGGTTAGAGGCTCCCTCCACCATGAATTGGTCCAAACTGGGCTGGTTAGAGGCTCCCTCCACAATTAATTGGTCCAAACTGGGCTAATTAGAGGCTCCCTCCACCATGAATTGGTCCAAACTGGGTTTTTTAGAGGCTCCCTCCACCATGAATTTGCCCAAACTGGGCTGTTTAGAGGCTCCCTCCACCATGAATTGGTCCAAACTGGGCTGGTTAGAGGCTCCCTCCACCATGAATTTCCCAAAACTTGGCTGTTTAGAGGCTCCCTCCACCATTAATTGGTCCAAACTGGGCTGGTTAGAGGCTCCCTCCACCATGAATTTGCCCAAACTGGGGTGGTTAGAGGCTCCCTCCACCATTAATTGGTCCAAACTGGGCTGGTTAGAGGCTCCCTCCACAATTAATTGGTCCAAACTGGGCTAATTAGAGGCTCCCTCCACCATGAATTGGTCCAAACTGGGTTTTTTAGAGGCTCCCTCCACCATGAATTTGCCCAAACTGGGCTGTTTAGAGGCTCCCCCCACCATGAATTGGTCCAAACTGGGCTGGTTAGAGGCTCCCTCCACCATGAATTGGTCCAAACTGGGCTGGTTAGAGGCTCCCTCCACCATGAATTTCCCAAAACTTGGCTGTTTAGAGGCTCCCTCCACCATTAATTGGTCCAAACTGGGCTGGTTAGAGGCTCCCTCCACCATGAATTTGCCCAAACTGGGCTGTTTAGAGGCTCCCTCCACCATGAATTTGCCCAAACTGGGCTGGTTAGAGGCTCCCTCCACCATGAATTGGTCCAAACTGGGCTGGTTAGAGGCTCCCTCCACCATGAATTTGCCCAAACTGGGCTGTTTAGAGGCTCCCTCCACCATGAATTTGCCCAAACTGGGCTGGTTAGAGGCTCCCTCCACCATGAATTGGTCCAAACGGGTTTTTAGAGGCTCCCTTCACCATGAATTGGTCCAAACTTGGCTGTTTAGAGGCTCCCTCCACCATGAATTTGCCCAAACTGGGCTGTTTAGAGGCTCCCTCCACCATGAATTGGTCCAAACTGGGCTGGTTAGAGGCTCCCTCCACCATGAATTTCCCAAAACTTGGCTGTTTAGAGGCTCCCTCCACCATTAATTGGTCCAAACTGGGCTGGTTAGAGGCTCCCTCCACCATGAATTTGCCCAAACTGGGCTGTTTAGAGGCTCCCTCCACCATGAATTTGCCCAAACTGGGCTGGTTAGAGGCTCCCTCCACCATGAATTGGTCCAAACTGGGCTGGTTAGAGGCTCCCTCCACCATGAATTTGCCCAAACTGGGCTGTTTAGAGGCTCCCTCCACCATGAATTTGCCCAAACTGGGCTGGTTAGAGGCTCCCTCCACCATGAATTGGTCCAAACTGGGCTGGTTAGAGGCTCCCTCCACCATGAATTTGCCCAAACTGGGCTGTTTAGAGGCTCCCTCCACCATGAATTTGCCCAAACTGGGCTGGTTAGAGGCTCCCTCCACCATTAATTGGTCCAAACTGGGCTGGTTAGAGGCTCCCTCCACCATGAATTTGCCCAAACTGGGCTGTTTAGAGGCTCCCTCCACCATGAATTTGCCCAAACTGGGCTGGTTAGAGGCTCCCTCCACCATGAATTGGTCCAAACGGGTTTTTAGAGGCTCCCTTCACCATGAATTGGTCCAAACTTGGCTGGTTAGAGGCTCCCTCCACCATGAATTTGCCCAAACTGGGCTGTTTAGAGGCTCCCTCCACCATGAATTGGTCCAAACTGGGCTGGTTAGAGGCTCCCTCCACCATGAATTTCCCAAAACTTGGCTGTTTAGAGGCTCCCTCCACCATTAATTGGTCCAAACTGGGCTGGTTAGAGGCTCCCTCCACCATGAATTTGCCCAAACTGGGGTGGTTAGAGGCTCCCACCACCATTAATTGGTCCAAACTGGGCTGGTTAGAGGCTCCCTCCACAATTAATTGGTCCAAACTGGGCTAATTAGAGGCTCCCTCCACCATGAATTGGTCCAAACTGGGTTTTTTAGAGGCTCCCTCCACCATGAATTTGCCCAAACTGGGCTGTTTAGAGGCTCCCTCCACCATGAATTGGTCCAAACTGGGCTGGTTAGAGGCTCCCTCCACCATGAATTGGTCCAAACTGGGCTGGTTAGAGGCTCCCTCCACCATGAATTTCCCAAAACTTGGCTGTTTAGAGGCTCCCTCCACCATTAATTGGTCCAAACTGGGCTGGTTAGAGGCTCCCTTCACCATGAATTTGCCCAAACTGGGCTGTTTAGAGGCTCCCTCCACCATGAATTTGCCCAAACTGGGCTGGTTAGAGGCTCCCTCCACCATGAATTGGTCCAAACTGGGCTGGTTAGAGGCTCCCTCCACCATGAATTTGCCCAAACTGGGCTGTTTAGAGGCTCCCTCCACCATGAATTTGCCCAAACTGGGCTGGTTAGAGGCTCCCTCCACCATGAATTGGTCCAAACGGGTTTTTAGAGGCTCCCTTCACCATGAATTGGTCCAAACTTGGCTGTTTAGAGGCTCCCTCCACCATGAATTTGCCCAAACTGGGCTGTTTAGAGGCTCCCTCCACCATGAATTTGCCCAAACTGGGCTGGTTAGAGGCTCCCTCCACCATGAATTGGTCCAAACTGGGCTGGTTAGAGGCTCCCTCCACCATGAATTTGCCCAAACTGGGCTGTTTAGAGGCTCCCTCCACCATGAATTTGCCCAAACTGGGCTGGTTAGAGGCTCCCTCCACCATGAATTGGTCCAAACGGGTTTTTAGAGGCTCCCTTCACCATGAATTGGTCCAAACTTGGCTGTTTAGAGGCTCCCTCCACCATGAATTGGTCCAAACTGGGGTGGTTAGAGGCTCCCTCCACCATGAATTTGCCCAAACTGGGCTGTTTAGAGGCTCCCTCCACCATGAATTGGTCCAAACTGGGTTTTTTAGAGGCTCCCTCCACCATGAATTGGTCCAAACTGGGCTGGTTAGAGGCTCCCTCCACCATGAATTGGTCCAAACTGGGGTGGTTAGAGGCTCCCTCCACCATTAATTGGTCCAAACTGGGCTGGTTAGAGGCTCCCTCCACCATTAATTGGTCCAAACTGGGCTGGTTAGAGGCTCCCTCCACCATGAATTTGCCCAAACTGGGCTGGTTAGAGGCTCCCTCCACCATGAATTGGTCCAAACTGGGGTTTTTAGAGGCTCCCTCCACCATGAATTGGTCCAAACTGGGGTTTTTAGAGTCTCCCTCCACCATGAATTGGTCCAAACTGGGGTTTTTAGAGGCTCCCTCCACCATGAATTTGCCCAAACTCTGCTGGTTAGAGGCTCAATCCACCCTGATTTTCAAAACAAATGTTGGTGCCAACCTCAACTTACTACAAGGGCCAAATTCACTGCTGGTGACAAGCTCTCCTCACTGCAAGTGCCAAATACACATGTTTCAAGGTGTTTTCCTACTGTCAGAGAGGTGGTATTGAGTGTGTAAAGTGTGTAGTTGTTAGGCTGTGATGTTGGGGTAATAGAGGGTCTTTGGTGTGTTAGATGCCCCCAGACATGCTTCCCCTGCTGTCCCAGTGTCATTCCAGAGGTGTTGGCATCATTTCCTGGGGTGTCATAGTGGACTTGGTGACCCTCCAGACACGGATTTGGGTTTCCCCCTTAACGAGTATCTGTTCCCCATAGACTATAATGGGGTTCGAAACCCGTTCGAACACACGAACATTGAGCGGCTGTTCGAATCGAATTTCGAACCTCGAACATTTTAGTGTTCGCTCATCTCTAGTTATGAGTAGAGATGGGTGAACCTCCTAAAATTTAGTTTCTGGTGGCCCAAGCTTCATCACTGCATCTCTTCAGACCCTAGAGTATAATAGAGGGAGGCCCATGGGAGGTGTAAAAATATAAAAAACATTCATACTCACTTTCAGTTACCTCTCTTGGGTCTCCTTGCAGAATCTGGCACTCTCTCTCGGTCTCTTCTGTGATGTCATGTGCCTGGGGTTACCGCTGAGTCCTGTGATTGGGCCTCAGCAGTCACAAGGGCACACCAAGCTTCATGATGTCATGCGCCTATATGACTGCCATGGCCTTTTATTCTACCTTGCTTAGTCCTCCCTTTGATACTACCTTGCTTAGTCCTCCTGGTAGTAACCCAGACACTGCATTTGCCCCACTCCCTTGTTGCGAAGTGCTCGGTATAGACCCTGTTTCTGAACTTTTGGTCCTGGCTCCAATTTCTGGTTCTAGCTCCTGGCTCTGTCTGACCACACCTTAGTCTGGTTCTCCTGGCTCTGACCCAAGGTTCTTTCTGATTATGGTCTAGTCTGGTTTTCTGGTTCTGACCTGCAGCTCCATTTGACCAGCCTCCAATCTAGTCTTTTTGGCCTTATTGGCCAGTGAGATCCTTGGCTTTGTCTACTCTCCATTGCTCTTAGTACTGCAGGGTATTTCCTTGCAGTGAAGTCCATAGTCTTTGAAATGGTATAAAACAGTGGATCCCTTAAATTCTACACCTTGTTTTTTCTGCACCACCCCAGTTGCTTTCATAAGGATCCACTTTTTGAGTAACCTGTTGGGCTTTAGGAGTCTATTGTCAGGCTAGAACTTGGATGAACCTTTGTTACGTTGGTGGCCACTCTGACCCTGCTCCACATGTCTAGCATCCCATGGCTGGTAAACAATACTCTAGAACTTTGGTGTTGCCATAACTTGTTACTTTTCCAGGTTAGTTAAATACATTTGCACACAGTTCAACACTTTGGGCAAAACTCCTGTCCCTTGTGCCATGCTCCACCATGCCATTGACCCTACACTAGGCATGCCCAATGTATCAGTTTTGCCTAAGGGGTTCCGTAATTTATATATAACAGGTTATTACCACACTAATTGTTACATGTACATTGTATGTATCCTGCAGCATACCTGTATCACATATACGCCATTGACATGAAGGCATGACTATGTGAAGCCCGTGCATTGCTTTCTTATATAATGAACTCTCCATGCCACTAAAAATGTATGTTCTTCTGTATCTAATTTCTATTAACTGGCAAAATAGAATTCCTTTGTGGTGTGAGCGATGTCACATCGCCTGGCCCTGATCCTATTGATTTAATTACTCTTCTCTGAATAAATGTTGTCCAACCTAAAACAGATACTTAAAATGTAAATCAATTCAGTGATGCAGAAAAATTCCTCACTCATCGCAACCGCACCGCCAACCCTCATGAGAAATAAAGTGGCGGCTTTTTAAAATCAATCCGAACTTGGAAAAGAAAATGAATTTGGAAACTTATATTATTTCTAGTTCAAAAAGCAGACAACGTAGTGTGACTTAAAGGGGATGTCCATATTGGATTTGGTCTGTGGTCAATGTGTAATAACCATCAGTGGTATACATGGTGCAGGGTCCATGGACAAATCAAAGTAGGTCTATATGCTGATGCCGGATGTGGCCATCTGACCTGTTCATCTGAGAACACGTTGACTGATTCTATGGCATAAACACCAAACCAACTAGAAACTGGTCGCCAACCGCGCCTTTAATGGGATCCTATCATTCAGAAGGTATTTTTTCTCCCTAACATGTCAGAATAGCCTTAAGAAAGGCTATTCGTCTCCTACCTTTAGATGTCTTCTCCGTGCCGCTGTTCCGTAGAAATATCGGTTTTCGCCGGTATGCAAATGAGTTCTCTCGCAGCACTAGGGGCTGCGCATTTCCACAGCCCACAAGAAAATGCCCGCTTACTCACTGTCGCCTGTCGCCTCTGCCGAGGCCCGAGGTCTACAAGTTTCACCGCCTACGCCGGAAGAAGACACAGGAAGAGGATGTTCCTGAAGAAGATGGAGGCATCGTTAGAGAGTTCTCTCGCAGCATTGCGGACTCCCCCATTGCTGCTTGAGCGCTGGGGCCCGCCCCCAGTGCTGCGAGAGAACTCATTTGCATACCGGCGAAAACCAGTATTTCCACAGAACGGCAGCGCGGAGAAGACATCTAAAGATAGGAGACAGATACCCTTTCTTAAAGCTATTCCGACATGTTAGGGAGAAAAAATACCTTCCGAATGATAGGATCCCTTTAACAGTATAATATTGACTTGAACCTAAAGACAGAGACACCCTTCGGATAATTCGGATACTTCGGATAATCTTTTTAGATCACTTTTTGAAGACCTCACAAAATTTGGATCTGATGGGGGAAAACTCAGGGGCAGGGCAAAGAAGGAAGGCTAGGTCAGCCACCAAGGCGACTTCTATATGTTGAACCTTTACCTGCACAGGTAAGAATTTGGCATTAAGATCTTATTTTAGCTACCAGCACTTACCCTGTAGTGTCTCCTGTTGATAGTGCTAAACTTTAGATGAGAGAACCAGAGTATTTTTATGTAGAGCTCCCCATCTACCTATATGCCCAATGCTACCATGTGATCCCATCTGTGTTCTACTATTTGTTTGTACGGAGTTATTTTTGTACTCACTTCATGAATGCAAATTTTAGATTTTTTTGTTTTAGACCCCTTCCTTCCAGTGGCAGCCTATTGAAGATCTGTTCAGCCTGTAATAGAAGCAGTGCCCTTTTTCTCCAATTCCACCCAATTATGAATTTTTTTCCAGCTTCCCACTACATTGTAGAAAATAATAAATGGTACCATTATGATTAACAATTTGCCCCGCAAACATGAAGCCCTCATAAGGCTCTGTGAATGAAAATGGGTGACGGGAAGGGATTAAAAATATAGCTATTAATTTGGAATATTAAAAACTAGAGATGAGCGAGTAGTACTCGATCGAGTGGGTATTCGATCGAATACTACAGTATTCGAAATACTCGTACTCGATCGAGTACCACTCGCTATTCGAATGGAAAAGTTCGATGCAGAACGAATGCTATACAGTCGGCCAATCAACGCTGGTTCTTCTCCTACCTTTAGAAGTCTTCTCCGTGCAGCTTCCCCGCAGCGTCTTCCGGCTCTGAATTCACTCTGCCAGGCATCGGGCCTGGGCAGAGCCAACTGCGCATGTCCGCTTGTAGTGCGGGCATGTGCAGTCGGCTCTGCCCAGGCCCGATGCCTGGCAGAGTGAATTCAGAGCCGGATGATGCCGCGGGGACGCTGCAAGGAGAAGACTTCTCAGAGGATCCAGCCCGACCCTCACTTGTGGACTTGGTAAGTATAATTTGATCGAACGTTGCCTACCCCTGAAACGAGCATTTCCCCCCCATAGACTATAATAGGGTTCGATATTCGATTCGAGTAGTCGAATATTGAGGCGCTACTCGAAACAAATATCGAACCTTGAACATTTTACTGTTCGCTCATCTCTATTAAAAACAATATCACCAAAAATTTTTGAAAAACTGGTGTAACATAACAATGTGACTTAAACAATAGGTCATTTCCAGGTGGGGACATGTCTTAAGAATACTTGGAAATACTGATCAAAACCAATCAGAATCACCATCTCCAGAAAATGTATTGCCAATAATATATATCCATAATGCCGCTATATCACACACACACATAGTGCACATACAGCATGTTGCTATACTACACAACTATATAGTACTGCTGTGTTGCACATTAATAATAATGTTATATGCACACATGTATACACACATTACGCACAATATCTGCTAATAGAAAAGGGTCAAAATGGGAGTCTCAATATGTATTCCTGTGATTCTTTGTGGATGTTGCTGGATGGACCAAGGGGGGGGAATAAAGAGAACCGATCATTCAGGATTTAGTAAATTACTGTATTTACCATTAGATAAGGAAACTAGAAAATCTAGAATTGTTATTGAGAAATAAATACTACGGTTTGCATAATGAAAGTGGATAAATCAGTCCCTGATCATGTGATGTACAGTCCATGGTCATGTGATACACAGTCCATGGTCATGTGATATACAGTCCATGGTCATGCGATATACAGTCCATGGTCATGTGATATAAAGTCCATGGTCATGTGATGTACAGTCCATGGTCATGTGATATACAGTCCATGGTCATGTGTTGGACACACAGGTGCACAGCTCTTTATAGACACAGCACAGTAATCAGACATCTACTCAGTAACGGGCTGTGCACTTGTGTGTCCATCACATGACCATGGAATATATACCACATGACCATGGACTGTCCATCACATGACCATTCACTGATATTTCTGAAACTGGACAACCCCTTTAATGCTATACATTGTGCTTCTTTGCTTTATTATTGATTAATGGATTGATAGCTGGATGCTACAAGTTTGGGCTGTGTACACATTCTGACACTGTCCAAGCAGTAGTGCCAGTGGCAAACTGTTTAGCAAGATAACCCTTTGACAAAAGGAACATTTAATAAATTTAATTGAAGAGTAATCTATGAATAGCACTGAAGATCTGAGAAAATATGACACACAAATACACTAGACATTTAGGAATTTGGATATGTGTGTAAATGCACCCACAGGCACCAATGAGCTGCCAACAGGTCTAAAAGATCACTAAGGTTTGAACAAGTTTGCACAAATCAATAGTTCCATTTCATATAGAAGAAACTTATTAGGGCTAGTTCACACGTGAGTATAAGGGGAGGTTTTTGACAGCGGATTTCGCGTCCAAAACCTCCCCTTATAATGGTGGTCTATGGAGACCGCTGGGCTTCTTTTCTCCGCTAGCGGCGGGCTGCTGCTAGCGGAGAAAAGAAGAGACATGCTCTTTCTTCAGGCGGAAGCCGCGCGGGCTGCGCCGCACGGCTTCTTCCCGGCTGCAGCACCCTCCATGTTGGCTCATTCATTTGAGCCGACAGCGGAGGTGAAAGCCGCGACCGCAATGGTCGCGGCGGGCGGGTTTTGACAAGAGAGAGACGTGGCTCGCCGCGTCTCTCGCTGTGTCAAAACCGGCGCGGACAGTTCACGTGTGAACTAGCCCTTACCATATCTGGTTCTTTCTCCACTTATCTGGTTCTTTTGCTCTTGCAACTTAGTCTACCTTCCTAGTAGAAGAAGGTCCAAAACTTACAGAGGTATATAAATGGCATAGAAGTCTATGGAGAGGGGAAGAAGTGAGCAGATGCTGAATCTAAAAAGACACCTGCACAGACAAAGACTTCTAAAGTTTAATAAGAAGTTTCTATCTCACCCCAAGTGCATTATTCACATCAATGAATGTCACTACTTCTCTATAATGTTCTATATATTCCTGCTGATGCTTGTTAGTGAGAAAGAGTGAGTTGTGCAGCAGATTCTCCTCTACTTTCTGTATACTGTCTACTGGATTGATCAGAGCAGCTATACACCCGCTCAGGGAGAACTGAATACTAAAGATGGAGCCTGAAATTGATTAAAATGTAGAATAGAAGACTTATAAATGTGAGAAATAGTGTTATTCTTGATACTCCTACACTGTACTATTAATTTAGGCACAGTTTGTTGAAAGGTTAGGTATGCATTTATAGTACGGCAGGATTGACAGTCAGTCTCCTGAGATAACAGCCGGCATTAAAGAAAGTGCTGATGCCTGCTGTTCAATTCATCGGGAAGTTTCATGTCCTACAACTATGTTATGAAGGATCATGTGAGTACAGTATTTGACCAGTCCTGATGGTGTGACTGTCAGTATGCTGTGATCACTCATGGTTTCACCAAAATTAGTCCTAGCATTGGACTAAATGGCAGAATTAAAGGGGTTGTCCAGAAATTACAGCAATAATAATAAAATGACATAACAATTACCATAATGGAGAGAGAAAACTATTTTAGGTCGGGTCCCACGTGGCATAAATGCCGCAATTTGCCTGCGGTGGAAACGCCACTGAAAAATCACGGTGTTTTACAGTCAGTGTAAAGTGGATGGGATTCTGGCAAATCCCATGCCTACTTTGTGATAAAAACAATAGTGAGGACGAGCCATGATTTCCACAACTGGCGCGGTTTTGGAAATCACAGCATGTCGATTATACCTACAGAAATACCGGCGGTTTCCCCATAGGTAAAAGTGTAACAATAACTCCACAGAGGGAAACTTTGCAAACTTTCCATCTAAAGCGCTGTGGGAATAACTGCGATTAGGGTTGAGCGATTGGGATTGGGAAAGATCGGATCCCGATCGGCGATCGAGCAAATTTCACAATCGGGATCGGCTGGAAAATGATCAAAAATCGGATTTTAAAAATGATCCTGAAATCTCAAGATTGGTTCAACCCTATTTATGTATATATCATTAATAGGGTTGAGTGATCGGGATTGGGAAAGATCGGATCCCGATCGGCGATCGAGCAAATTTTACAATTGCAATCGGGATTGGCCGGAAAATGATCGAAGATCAGATTTTACAAACGTTCCTGAAATCTCAAGATCGGCTCAACCCTAACCGCGATGCGTAGCTGCCGTGGTATTTCCAGCAGCGCTTTTTTGCCGCGGAATGCCCATGGGGCCTTAGCTTTTTGTGTGAAATGTGACAAACAGACACGATTTCCCAAGGATAAAAAAATAACAGAAAAATAAATCCCTATGTGTCACTGTGAAAAGACGCAAAATTAGTTGATTAACCCAAATTAAAATTTTTTACATATATACAAAAAAACCAAAAAATGAAATCGGTGGTGGTTACGATAATCTTAATCATTCCGAATAATCTATTCCGTTTCTTCCTTTTGTGTCCTGGTTTCGACATTATTTACGTAATGTTTCTATAGTTAAAAAAAATTCTTGAAAAATGAGAAAAGATTTTATTAGGTTGCACCAGGCCCCCTCTTTAAAGTTCCTCCTTGACCCATGTCATGTTAATAGACATATCAGTGGAAGAGGTGGAAGGAAAATCATTTGCGCAGATTACTTTATGCAGATTATGAAATAGGTTTACTCCGAGTTAATCACTAAGCACAATTTTTGCGATGTAGCCTCTTGGCCCATTATTAACCTCTCGGCAAAGACAAAAAAAAAAAAAAAATTCGCCTGCGTTGTGCGTAGATGTGATTTCTCTTCCTTCATTCAGCAGGCAGCCTTTAAATAAGCTATTACTCTCAACAAACCCCCATCACTTACATTTGTAATAGAAAGACAATTCCACGGGCCGATTGTATTTTCTACTTCAGAAAGCTTTGCCATCCGGGGTCAAGAGTTATCCTGCCTCGTCTTTTGTGTTCTAAATTTAATTGTTCCACTCCTTTTTTTTCTGTTTAAGAGATCGGTAAAAACTGTTAATTTGATCAATACTTAATTTTTTCACCCAGAGCTCTTTTCTTCTGCTGAACTCCGATAAGCAGTCAAAAGGGCACTAGGACAAGTAAATTGTCAGAATTTTCTTCGTTCTCTTCAGGCCATTCCACCACTTAGAGTGATGTAATTTATACCATAGTAGTGGCTCTGCAATTACCCTGTCTATTGCTGTCGACAGTATCTCACTATCTTTTAAATGGATCCGGCTTCAGTCGTCCAGCAGAGCAAACACTACAAATGATGCTATTCCTCATGCAGCAAGCCCTTAAGAGATAAGTTCCTTAAAGAGGGGGCCATTTATCAGCTGATACAAGCAGGATAGTTACAAGCGCGCTTCTTTGTTTAGGTTCTTTGGCAGCCTTTTCACATTTCCAAAAGCTATCGATCTACCTGGAGAGGAAGGAAAAGAAGTGCGAAAATCATAGGTGGAGGTATTATCAACGCAGTCACGTAGTCAAGCCCTTCGCAAGGTGGATAGGGTCCATTGTTTTGGAGGGGATTAGAAAAAAAAAGATACAAAAATGGAGGGGAAAAAAAATTGAGATGTCCAGGTGTTACCCGCAGGATGTATAAAGTGATCCATCAAATCAGGGGATGGAGGGTGGGCAGTAGTGGTGCCAACAAGTCGCTTTGTCTTGGCAAGGGTGTTTTGATACAAAGCAGTGCCCTAGGTGGAATAGAGGAAGATTGAGGGGGTCTAGGCTTCCCATAGCATAAAGGTAATGGGCCCCTTACCAACCTCTTGATATGGGTTACTAAAATATATTTGTGGAGTATTGAATGCTTGTCATTCTACTGCAGTGCCACTAGTGATACTCTACGGTGTTTCCCAAAAGGTCAGTCCACCACTTGGTCAAAGTCAAGGTCAAGGAAAAACTCCAGCCATCACATACGAATGAAAATCCTATAACAGACCCCATTGTATCATGTTCCATTTATTAGTAGCTTTTTCCTTGACCACATCATGTTCCATTGGTGAGTCCACTAGAGAAGACCATTAACATGGTGAATTGGATAAATATCCTAATTTCTTCTTAATTTGGACATGGTCTTTCCAAAATTGGAACTTTTGAAAAATATTTCACTCTTGGTTGAGCTTAGTCATCCCTTACTATCTATACGTGCCAAATTATACTTCCATAATGGTAGCCATCATGAATGACCATATTGAAATATAGTAAATATGGCAAATATAAAGTACAATGTGGGGGTGGGGGGTTGCATTGTCACCATTTTGTCAGTGCTTTTTTTAATGCAGATTTTTCATTGCTTTTTATTTGTATTTTTATCCATATTTACTCTAATATATCAATGTAATGTTTTATAGACATGTTCTGGGACTCCATTGACTTCTATAGGTGCCCATAAAGTAGTCTCCAAGAGAACTTTCTGCATACTGTATTTTAACATAGGGGTGTCATATTAAAATACATTTGTATGAAGATGTCCCTCTAATTTAAAGGATTGTTCCATGAAGTCATGATTGATCAAACCCACCTCTAGTACCTGGAGTAGACTGCTAACAAATTGAAGTCCCCACCCAAGTGGATTCAGAAGTGGATTCTGTAACAATGGAAAATTGAAATCTCTTTGAGGTGACCACCAATTGTATTAAAAAGTGGTCTTCTAGGAGGGTGGTCTTCTCAAAGATGGAACTGAAAATCTGTTACAAGAAATCTGTTTTGGATAAGGGGTGGTGTTCTCACAAAGGTGGTCTTTTGGACCACTAGCTACAGTGTAGAAACTGTACTGTCACAGTAACTTCAGAGAGTATTAAAGTTTTTAAAAAACTGTCATATTGAGGTCTATCCTTAGGATAGGTTTTTAATATCTGATCAGTTTGTGTCTAACTCCGAGCACCCCCCCAATCAGCTACATGCAAAGTCCGTCAAGTCCTGTGTAATTTCATTAATTATCCAGGTATAGCGCCATACATTTACCTGTGGCTGTGCCCAGTATAGCAGCTCAGTCCCATTCTCTTGAATGGAAGGTATATGGGACATCCATAGAAAGACAACTTATTCCAGACCAATATCATTGCCATTTTAATAGGTACCATGGGAAGAATATACAAATCTGTCTTCCATGATGTAATTAGTAAGTCAGATGCCTCAGTGTTGCAAACCAATAGAGGGCGCTCACTGGAATGTGCAAGCCTGTCTTCCCTGATGTAGTTAGGAAGACAGAATTTCAGTGAAATAACCCAATAAAGTTTTGCTCCCTTTAGTATCATGCTCGACCTTCCAAGAGTCCTTTGTTTTGCAATGACGCTGGGATTATTACCAGGTATAGTCTCTCAATCGAGGACGGCCGTTTCGATGTACTTGCATCTCATCAGCTCGATGTAGAGAGGGTTATAACCTGGTAGTAAGAGCACATACATGTATGAGGTTGCAATGTTAGCAAAGAATTGCAAAATGGACTTGAGCCATTATGATAATTTTGGGCCGCAAACCTATCACCTTCAATATGGTTTAGACCTCCAATGTTTCAGTAAACCAATTCAATACAATATTGCAACTTTCTAGGAAAATCTGTGACAGACTGCAATTCACAACACAACCACTGGGTGTCCCCACCTCCATGCATACAACAAATCACTTTGTGACACAATATCACAAAATCATGTTGTTTTGAATAAATGGGGATCTCATGACACACATATGTGGACTTGCCCAGCCTAAAGGAGAGGTGAGTAAGGACACGTCTTTCTGTTAGTGTTAAGCAGCATTTTGTCTTTGTTGTGGGGCCTCTTGTCCTATATGTCCCCCGCACGTGATAGTTAATAGGCCTCAACTTACTAAGGCGAAGCCTCTTAGCTGGAAGCGCTGCTAAAAATAAATGAATAAATAAAGTAATACCGTGTACAGTTCTATCCCATTGCCTGCAATGCTTCCGCTTTATGGAATGTCTCATTTTATTTAATTTATCCTGTATCTTCTTCAGGATGATAACTGGAAAATAAGCAATTCAATTTCATAGCCATGCAAATCATTACCGTGTTCCGTTCCAACATTAACATTCCTATGGGCGACTTCAATGATTTAAACAAGATATTGTCCTTTTTATTTTTCCCTTTACCCCGATGTTGAACGCGACGGAGGGATATAAATTCTGCGACGGGAGAGAAAAGCATTAAGCCTGGTGTCAGCGGACAGTGATAGAGAAGTGTTTCTAATAATCCTTTCCAGTCCGAGCCTTCGCCGGGTGTTTTTGATTTCTATGTGAGCTTTGTATGCACGCAATAAAAAAAAAAATAAAAAAAGCCGCAATGCTAAAACACTATTCAATGAAACCCACGGCAGTTACCATTTACAGTATATCATAGGGGGATGACAGCTGGAATAGTGGGAGTTCATTATAGGGACCATGAATTGTTGGAGGTAATTTAGATTACGATTCAAAGTTTAATTTAAAAATCTATCAACAAATGTGAAAGTGCTCGGGGAACATTTTAAAACGCGCTTTAATCTCGCCGGCGCAAATAGCTTTTCAGAGCCCTAAACATCATCACCTGGGAGAGAAAAAAACCACTAAAACTTTACAGCCGCCTTAATTAAATTACAAACACAAACGATAATTAACTTTTTTTTTATTTTTATTTTATTCATGTCATTGTTTCGCTCTGGAATCAATATCTCCAGGTTGCAGGGACAGGGGCCTTTATGGCTTTACCGCTCTACCGGAGGATTTTCCGAAGGGAGAGGACATTTGGCAAATAAAATGTATTTTATATATGTACATTTTAGCCTTAAAAATGGAGGGGGGGGGGAGGTGTAAATATGAGGAGGCATAGCCATCCATTTCCTTCCAAATAATTGAAACATTGATTTTAAAGCGGGAGAAGCGATAAATTTACGCAGCTGTAAATGTGTTTCAGACAATATGTGAATGCTATATTTCTATTTTGTAGAATGTGACCTGTCATAGCGTCGTACATCTTTACCGGGGCATAAATAAAAGACTATGTCAGGCTTAGCCATGGAAGCTTCCGTCTTGTAGGATTCTAGAATGTTAGGAATACGGACTGGTGGACGGAACTGCTCTAGAAGAGTCGGCTTCCATGGAATACTTTATGGACTTGGCCGGTAGGTGCCATGCAAGAACGGGATGTAGGTCATGGAGCCTTGGTCTTCTTTTCCCTGAAAAAGTTCTGGAACGGGGTACTTTTTGACTACCTGCTTTAGGCTAGGTACCAAGTTTGCCAGTGTGGTACTAAAAGGCCATGTGTCCCAACACTACTCAGTTGATCGGTTGTCACTCAGATTGACTACTTTGTCGTGTAAAACAACATGGTACCCAAACCAAGTTGATCTAAACCAAAATGAGTCAATCTTGTACTCGCAGTCAAAAAGTGGCTTTACTATCTAAATCCCAAAAACAAGATCAAGGTCATCATAGATCTCTTCTCGAAGAACTGTTGAAGAGCTTTTCCAGGACTTTTTCATTGATGACTCATTATAAGGATAAACCATCAATTGAAGGTCCGTGGAGGTCCAACAACAAAGATCGGCTATTTGAAGTGGCAATGCATTTATTTCACTGGTCATTTCACATCACATTTATTGGTCACATAATTATCAGGTTGGTCCCATTCAAGTGTATGGGCTAAGCTCCGAAACCATGCACAGTCACTGTACAAATGTATGGCACCTTGCTTGGCTCCGGAGAAGTTATTGTACTCATGCAATGCTGCAGCCTCTTTAAAAAGTTCATCATTGAGGTGCTGGTGTCCAATCCCTGATGATCTTACATTGATGACCTATACTAAGGATAGATTGTCACTTATAAAGCCTGGAAAACCCCTAAAGGTGGCCATAAAACTAATTTTCATTAGATTCTATGGTTCATTTTGACCAAAATTATCTTTCATTGGGTGGAATTTAATAATGAACAATTGTTTTCCACCAACCAAGGTTAGATGTGGAAAGACATTGGCCAAGGTTAAAATTTTTGTCAGATATCACAAGTTCAAAAATGAGCTTTGGGTGAAATAACTTATCCATGTCCTTCATGGAAAGATCTTTCATTCTTTGTTCAATGTTGTTGATCATATAGGTCCAGTATGAACAATATATATGGCTACGTCTAAGTAACGTTGGTTCACCACATGACCATTTTACCAATGGTTGATCAACCGTCAACCTTTTTCTGTCTAATGTGTATGGCCAGTTTCAGACAAGTGTAATATGGTAGAAACCTTTTTGGAAATCAATGCTCCTGTCCACCAGAAGTTTTATTTTTAGCATCTTTTTGCCCTGGCTCACCGAAGGGAACTCCAAAAAGGATACACACCACTAGAACTTCTATATGCAATTGACCAAAAAGTGTGAGCTGAAGGACTAACTAACTCAGTCCCGGGTAATTTAATAGTGGTGTCTTTTTGTCCTATAGTATAAAGTAAGGCCCCTGTCTGGTTGCACGGGCAAGGCATATATTATGCTGGTCCTGGCTATAAGAAAAAATTTCTTGGTGTGGTGTCCAATAAGGGTCAATCATTTATTGACAGTAAGGTCTAATGCACACGAGTGCATTGTCAGTGTGATAGCTGTTCTTCACTGACCCATTCATTTCTATGGCCCAACACACATGCCCATGTATTTTTACAGGCCCGGGAATTGGGCTGTGGGGCAAAACTCAGGACTAGAGATGAGCGAACAGTAAAATGTTCGAGGTTCGATATTCGTTTCAAGTAGCCCCTCAATATTCAACTACTCCAATCGAATCTCGAACCCTATTATAATCTATGGGGGGAAAATGCTCGTTTCAGGGGTAGGCAACGTTCGATCAAATTATACTTACCAAGTCCACGAGTGAGGGTTGAGCTGGATCCTCCGAGAAGTCTTCTCCGTGCAACGTCCCCGCGGCGTCTTCCGGCTCTTCATTCACTCTGCCAGGCATCGGGCCTGGGCAGAGCCGACTGCACATGCCCGCACTACAATCGGACATGCGCAGTCGGCTCTGCCCAGGCCCGATGCCTGACAGAGTGAATGAAGAGCCGGAAGACGCCGCGGGGACGCTGCGCGGAGAAGACTTCTCAAGGTAGGAGAAGAACCAGCGTTGATTGGCCGACTGTATAGCATTCGGCCAATCAATGCTGGTTCTGCATCGAACTTTTACATTCGAACAACGAGTGGTACTCGATCGAGTACGAGTATTTCGAATACCGTAATATTCGATCGAATACCTACTCGATCGAGTACTACTCGCTCATCTCTACTCAGGACAGATCCACTTTTTGGGCCGTGCTGAGTGAATGGAGCCATGAAGACACGGTTGGTACAAGGTTGTCTTCCATGTGCCCTCCCATGCTGGTTAATCATGGCCTGTTTACGTGCCATGTGCATGTAGTCTAAATGAAACTTTTTGGAAAAAAGCCAATAATTACCCGTTTACTAGTATCTGATAACATGACAGGCATGATGAATTTGCATTATTGGTAACATTTCTACTTTCTGAAGAGATAATAGTTGCCTCAACTCTTTGGATATTCCAGTTGTTTATGTAGATTGATTTTGGTCCATTTACTTGGATATTGACATTTAACTAAGTCAGTGTAGATTTAGTCACATGTGAAATTCCAATATTCATTGATGGCCTATCCTTAAAGGGGTTCTACAACATTACAAAAACATGGCTACTTTCTTAGAAAAACTATGCCCTATTTTCTCACAAGTTATGAGTAGTATTCAATTGAGTAGTGGCATTCCATTTAGAGGAGCTGAGCTGCAATACCTGATTCAACCTATGAACAGGTGTAGCGCTGTTTCTGGGAAAAAAAAGTAATCTATTTTTTCCAATCCCTTTATGAACTGAACTTTAAAATCTGCATTTATCAACAGAAGTGCAATGAGTCCCATGACCCCCTCAACAAGGTACAGTGGCCCAACCAGATATGTAAATGTACTAGAATTTAGAAGCATAAGGCTATGGTTACACCTTTGTGGGATTTCGATTGAAAAATGTGAAGAGAAAAGTCCTGCAAGCAGAAATTTTCTATCCACATTTATTGGATGGAAACCTGGAGCACCCCATTGTAGTCTTTGGGGTCCATGCATTTAACATGTGGATACAAAGAACGGAAACGCAAACGCTAGTGTGGATCTAGTGCAACTTGAAGCTCCTGGACCCTGATCATTTTAGTAATGGCCTCCTCATATATCATATCCTATGGATCAGCTGTGCTCTACCAGGATACGTCATCTGCATGCTTCATTTAATGGGGGGCTGTTGTTTGGCGACCCCTTCACTCCTACGGGTTACATTTCCATCAACCACCTCTATTGATGGCCTACCAATGGCGTTATAACCAAGAAAACCCCTTTAATTACTCAGTCCCGATGATCATTTTCCTGCGATCACAATGACAGATATAGACGCTATTGGCATCCTTCCACTTTTTTAGGAATTTTTTTTTTACATCCGGTAAAACTTTTTGTAGTGACATGAATGGCGTCTTCTCGAATGTAACACTGTACAGACAATCTTACTTAATGACTTTTAATTACGTCTATTGTTCTCTGTTACAATACATATTTAATAGTAGCTCTTGCTTTTTTGCAGTGTCACAAAAATCCTTCCATAAAAGTGCAACATAAAAGGGCTACAGAGCTGGAGAAAAAAAGGAAAAAAAAAACTGTCTGATAATCATTTTTGTAGACGTTCCCTGCTTTACAAAGCATCGCGCACATGAGGGAAGTGTACGCCGGGGAAGACAAGCCAAGTAATTTCTTTGATAAAAACGAGCAGGCATGACACATTACCATCACAAAAGAGGAAGATCTGCCCATGTGTATTAAACATGAGCGCTCCGGCTGCTTAATTATTGGTTAATCTAGCAATTATACATGCTTCATTTAATTCTAATTAGGTGAATTAATAGGCAGAGAATAAAGAGTCAAGTAGACTGGCACAAAACAAAATGAGTGCTAACTTCATTTATACTCTCCAAGCCTCCGGCCCGATGATACAGGCACTGCAATGGGGAAAGGTCTTACCTCTGGGCTGTGATATAGATGTGGCTGCTTTTTATATTATTATATATATAATATTTTTTATGTATTTTATGTCATGATAATGATACTTTCTTAGGTAAGACCTTTTAAAGGAAATGCATTGTTTTCGCGTTGAATATATTTTTGCAAATTTTGGAATTTTTTTTTGGAAATTTCAATTTATTAAAAAATAAATTATAATACATCACTTTACAGCTTGAGCTGTGGACTATAGCGGCAAGGTAGCAACCGTCTTATCTGTATTATAAAGATGGAGCAGATAACACAGGATCAGATCAGTGACAATAGGTCATATAAACCATTGGCCTTGGAATGGTGTCCAAATGGGATGCCCAAGGTTGCACTAGTGCACCACGGTACTGGGAAATCATCTGCTGGCCCCAGATTCAGATAAAATGTCCAGTAGAAGACAATCCAATTGTGAGGTGACTTTGGATCCAATCATTTGTCCATTGCATGGTTCACAAATCATTTATCAGATATGTCTTGTGTGTACAGTGATAATAATATAGATTATAATATCCTTTAAAATAGACATGTACATGTTCTGTATAGATGGAGGACGAGCCTTAGAATTTTGTCCTTTGGTGGGTTCGAGAAGCCCAGTGTAACACAAGCAAACCACAATGGACATATGTATGTTCAGGTTACATGGAGGATGAACCTTATAACCATAGCCTCTTGTGGCATCAAGGAAGCCCAGTTCAACTCAAGAGAACCACAATGGACATTTGTATGTTCTCTATAGATGGAGGACGAAACTTAAAATCATACCCTCAATGGACATTGAGCCAACTTACAATGAACTTGTATATGTTCTGTATAGATGGAAGACTGATATTAGAATCATAACCTCTGGTGGGATCAAGGAAGCCCAGCACAACATAAGCCAAACCACCACCACATTTTGACAATATCCCAACAAAATTAGGGCCGAAAGTGTCCAATTACAAGTATCCCAGTTCTGTCAGAATAATGGAGATGGATTTCTATTGGCTGTTGACCAAAGTGTGCATGCATTTTCAGTGGAGAAGGGAGATTAAGTAGTTGACAGACACTTCTTGTTGCAGGTCATTTCGTGAAGGAGAAAAGGATTGGGCATGATAAAATTGAACATATCTGATTCATCCTTTCCCTCAACATCATGTGTTACATAAGTGATCAGAACAGGGTGGAAACCAAGGCTGGCCAACACAATAAAGCTGGAATGAGTTATACCTGAAATATTCATAGACTCCTGCCAGACATGGATTTCAATTCTGGCAAACTGGAGGGCTACAGGATTATCATGGAGCTGGAGCCTCTTAATACTTCAAGCGCATCTTGAGCCAGGGGAATTGGTTAAGACTGCCATAGGAAACACCTGTACCTAATATTTTTAAGCAAGGCTACTCCTTAAAGTGAACCTGTCATGTTGAACATGATCCTGTCATGGGATATGTGGCATCACCAAGGAAGACCACTGAAGAGGACCCCTCAGGAGCCCTGGAGAGGTGAGACAAGAAATGTGTTTGCTATGTTTCTGCAGCTCTCCTCGGCCTTTGATTATTATACATTGTGGTCTAAAGAGACCTCAGACACAGTAAAATAGTGATTTATGAGTGGCAAACCCACAAAAATGTTGTGTTCAGGTCAAATTAGAAACTTTTCTAAAATTTGGGTTGAATCGATTCAGTCCAAACCAGTTTGTTCGTCTGTACTTAGGAGTTGTACCATGAGAATTTATCAGTGTGGTCAGAGGAAGGAGATACACTATGTGATCGAAAGTATCCGGGCACCTGGCTGAAAATGACTTACAAGTTGGTGGCGCCCTCCATCGGTAATGCTGGATACAATATGGTGTTGGCCCACCCTTAGCCTTGATGACAGCTTCCACTCTCGCAGGCAGACGTTCAATCAGGTGCTGGAAGGTTTCTTGGGGAATAGCAGCCCATTCTTCACGGAGTGCTGCACTGAGGAGAGGTATCGATGTAGGTCGGTGAGGCCTGGCACAAAGTAGGTGTTCCAAAACATCCCAAAGGTGTTCTATAGGATTCAACTCAGGACTCTGTGCAGGCCAGTCCATCCAGAGATGTTATTGTGGTGTAACCACTCCGCCACAGGCCGTGCAGTATGAACAGGTGCTCGATCGTGTTGAAAGATGCAATCGCCATCCCCGAATTGCTCTTCAACAGTGGGAAGCAAGAAGGTGTTTAAAACATCAATGTAGACCTGTGCTGTGATAGTGCTACACAAAACAACAAGGGGTGCAAGCCCCCTCCATGAAAAACACAACCACACCATAACATCACCGCCTCCGAATTTTACTGTTGGCACTACACACACTGGCAGATGACGTTCACCGGGCATTCGCCATACCCACACCCTGCCATTGGATCGCCACATTGTGTACCGTGATTCGTCACTCCACACAACGTTTTTCCACTGTTCAATCGTCCAATGTTTACGCTCTTTACACCAAGTGAGGCTTCATTTGCCAATGACCTGCGTGATGTGTGGCACCCAATCACCTGTCCACATTCGAAGTTCGTGAGTTCCGCGGAGCGCCCCATTCTGCTCTCTCATGATGTCTAATGTCTACTGAGGTCGCTGATATGGAGGACCTGGCAGTAGGTGGCAGCACAATGCACTGAATATGAAAAACGTATGTTTTTGGGGGTGTCTGGATACTTTTGATCACATAGTGTATATTCATCCATAGTTCTGATGAGAATGAAGCCTTTTGGAACCTTTCTATGGTACATCATTCATCTCTAAAGAAACTCAAAGAAAGGACCATGATTATCTTTGGCTCTCACGGTATGTACAACTTCCAGAGGAGTTTGGTGTCTTTGGCATCACTACACGACGCAATACAACAATACAACGCTACAAGGGTGTATTACAGAAGGGCATAGCTGCCACAGCCACCACTTTTTATCGACGTTCACAGGTGTAAAATTCAATATCATGACACCCCTTTACACCTCAAAATCAGTAGGTTCAGCCAATGTACCAAAGTGTTTGGGCACCTTTACTCTTGCTACCAGTTAATGGAGAGAACAGCACCCCTTACTCTAATAAGTCCATATATGACGTTCCATCACGGAACAGAAATTGCGGAGATAGGTTTTGATAGCTGACTTGTGTGATAGTTGCATCAGGATAAGTCTTCGTTCCGTCTTCAGACAGTGCAGGAATAAAGATGTGCCAGTTTTTCCGTTTCACCGGACGGCTTCCTTTTATCCTCGCCACCCCCCAAAGCATTTCATCCTGATTTGCATGGTATGTTTGTCTTTGTTAATCAAGCTTCACACTGCGACAAGGCCTACTACATTGGGCATGGCTGTTCCTCTAATTAAGGTGCTAATTGAATTAAATGGCTGCTGTAATGAGCAGATGAGCGGCATAAAAATAAAGAGTCAGATAGCCCAATTAACAAAAGAGCTGAGCATAATTATAACATTGAAATACATGCAACTCAGCGGCAATATTGTTAATTGTTACAGGGCAATTTATGATAATTGGTTTCACAACAGGCGCACAGGTTCAGTCACAGCCGCTAATTAAAAAAATGATATTCTACGCAAATGCAGCTCCGGGATAATTAACGCTTGATTTACATAAAATGTATTTATAGTCTGTCTATGGCTAAGAGTTTGCCATTAGAATTAGGAATATATCAATGAGGCTAAATAAACCTTTCCCGGTAATTGGGGACAAAATTTTACTTTGTGAAGATTCTTCATTTGTTTAATATGCGTAAAAGTAGCCCGTGCCGGAAAAGGAGAACAAAGTCAAATGTTTCTGTGGGCTGGAGTCGAAGGATTCATTGGAAGGTGGATTGACCTTTCATGCTAGAAGAAAGGCCATGAGGAGTGTAACTGCTCCTCTCTATGTAGATATTGGAAACAGGGGTGAACCTGGCTGTTTCGCCGCCCGAGGCGGACGACAGAAAGCTGCTCCCCCCCCCAGGAGGAGGGGGCGGAGCGGAGGGGGTAGGGCCGACCTGCATTAGCAGGCAAAGAGCAGGCACGGAGAGGACCTGCTCTCTGCCTGAGCGTGAGGGGAGGCCGCTGGAGCAGCGCTACTCCAGCGGCCTCCCAAATCCACCGCTCGGTGACGCTAAGCCAGTCCTGGACTGGCTTAGGTAAGCAAAAATGCCACCCTCCCCGGGGCCCTGGCATAGCGCCGCCTGAAGTGGTCGCTTCAGGTCGCCTCATGGGAGGTGCGGCGCTGATTGGAAAGCATAGGTTACTTTAGGGCAGTGGTTCCCAAACTTTCTGGAAGCAGGACCCCCTTTCAGGTGAAAATTTTATTCAGGACTACTTAGTCCCACTTGAAAAAAGAAAGGTTAGCTATATGCCTGCAAACACTGCTCTTCTTCCTCCGTGATCTCTTCTACATCCACAATTTTGCTACTTTCATGTTTCCTCCCTCCATACAGCCTTCTCTTTACATACACTGTTTTGCTGCCTTCATCTCTCCCCTCACTCAACTTTACTATATCCAAATGTTCATCACACACTCAGTTTTGCTACTTCCACTTTCCCACACACTCAGCTCTGATACATACACTTTCTCCCACACTCCGCTCTTCTATACCCACCTTCCTCCACACACTTAGCCCTGCCATATCCACATTTTCCTCACACACACTCACCTCTTCAATATTCACATTTCCCCACACGCATTCAACACTTCTATCTCTGTGTTTTTTCCCTGAAGGTAGTCCTGCACAGATCCTTCCATGAACGGAGCTATTGCACTAGCTATGCTGCAGCATGTGACTGGTCAATGACAACATCAATGAGACATCAAGAAGGGTTCCTTTGCAGGACTACAAAATACCAGCAATTTTGTATTGTCGGAAGTTTCTGAGGCTAAATTACTTCGGAAAATGCAATATGAGGTCTTCAACCTGGGAAGCTTCTACAGTTTCAGAAGTTCCATGGGTTGATCCAATTAGCAGTTGAGGAGGCCTATATAAGACCCCTCCCTCCTAACACAGCCTCTGACTAATTTAGTTACCTGTTTGGCTTCCTGATCTTCTGTATCTGATTACTGTTCTGATCCTTGGCTTGCTTTTTGGATACTCTATTTATCTGCAGATTTTGCCTTTGACGTACTCATTTGGATTTTGACCCTTGGCTTCCTTCCAGATATTAGTTTCATCTCCTGATTCTGCCTATGGAGTCCTCTCCTGGTTTTGACCCAAGCTTGAACAACTAATTTCCTGTTCCAGTTTTACCCAGTAAGTCTATTGTTCTGGTTTCCAGATTCCAGTGCATTTATTATTCGTACAGTCTTCTGTTTGGTGATTCAGACTATCAGATTCTGCTAAACTCCATCTTGCCTTGCAGCGGGCACTGCTAGTGGCGTCTGAGGATCTGCCTTGGCTTGCAGTGCTGTGCTGATTTTAAATAGCGGATCCTACTGCTCGCTGTTATCAGCCAACTCCTGTTTTTGCTTTCGTTTGACTTTGCATCTAAACCCTAACAGTAACAGCACTAACCGCAGAGCCGCATTGTCTCGATTAATAACCACTACTCACTCCAACAATTCCACAAATGCCTGTCCCTGGCAATTCAGGGTTATGATGACTGTAGAATTTTCCTGCCACAAAGTCAATACATCCTTGTAGCCTTTAAGGGTCAATACCATGAGATTCCTTAAATATCATACCCCAGTCTAGCCATGGTCAAATGGATTACAATTTAGAGGGTCCCATTTTGATAAGGATTGTGACAAATTTCTTAATAAATTGCTATTAAATAGAGGTACTCTTGCAAAAATTTTGATTTAAACAACTGAATCTAAAAATGTGTGTAATATACAGTCATTTTCAATATCTAATATACAAAATAGAAAATAAAAAAAGTTCATATCTCAAATCATTTGCCTAATGTGGAGCTTACTCTAGAAAATCTAGTCCATTAGATACAATGGCGTGCTTAGACTTGGCAGGGAGACTGGATTCCTTATATGTCCGCTATGAAAGCTACTGAACGATAATTACAATTTCTACCCCAACAGCAGCCAAGTAAAATTAACCGGGCATCATAATAGCACCTTTCTCCATCATTGTTATGCCTGATCATTTAACACTGCACATTGCTTTTATAGGCATGAACTAAAATGACTATCCAGGACTGAAATATTCAAGGTCTCCTCAAGCATTATATTAAACTGTTAGCAAAATCGGAATTGACCTACATTATTTTACAATTATTTTTAGCAATAAAAATATTCCCAAGTCATTTCGAGGCTCAATAAAAAGTAGTAGCACTGTAGTATCCATAGGAGAAGGGGCCCCTAGCAAATATCAAAATGGGCTCCCATGGTAGTGCTATATATTGTCAGGCAACGCTGAAGCACTTCATATTTGTTTACCCTTACCCCTTCTCTCCATGACTCTTGAGATAATTACCCACCTCCTTACTAAATATTCTATTCCTCTGGGGAGGGGAGTCTTCACAAACCAGTAGCAATGGGGATTTTACCAACAAGGATGGGCTCCTCTTACATTTCACAATTCAATTGTATGGTCTATGGTGAACATTCGTTGTAACTTGAGGTATAACTTGGGATCCAGTGCAAAATCTGTAATGGGTTCCCCACTTACAAGGTGTTATCTATAATACTGGCATCTTCTTATGTTGTAGAGAGGCTTTCGGGCCCACTAAAGACTGATAGCGATTGCACTCCCAATAGTCATGTCCCTGGTTGTAGCATATTGGACCCCATAATAGGATATCTATCTTCTATCTATCTATCTATCTATCTATCTATCTATCTATCTATCTCCTATCTATCTATCTATCTATCTATCTATCTATCTATCTCCTATCTATCTATCTATCTATCTATCTATCTATTTTTGGCGCGCAAGCTAAAGAGGGGCCGGTTTCAAGGTATGACGCAGGGGGGTGCATGGTGACTTGGAGGAACGGCCAGGGGGCACAGACAGGCTCATTTACATATTGGTTTTACTGGTATGTTATAAAAACATAGCAGCGGTCCCCTGCAACCACTATTATGCCCCACAGCGGCTATGGAGCATAATAGAGTTGGGTGGGCAACTGCGGGTTATAATAGAGGTTTCAGGGGGCCGCTGTGGAACATAATATATATAAACGCACACCTTCCCCCCACTACTTGATGCAGACGATCAAAAGAAAAACCTAATCGCACCGCCCCCCAAACTCCCCCCCCCCAGGTCTTCAGTCCGGAGGGGGGGGGGGGGCGTCTTTTGATCGACCGCCTCCGGCAGCAGAGGGGTTAGGTTCACCACTGGTGCAGACCTATGCTCCTCCGAGGGGGTGTTCGATGGTCTGCTCCCATGAACATAGAACAAATACTATCCTGCTCCGAGTCATCGGAATAGAACACATCGGAAGGCTCCATACATCATTGAATGCACTCATATGACACTCAGACATCACTCCGAGTGTGCTTACTGCGGATCCACATCAGACACTACACTCATTCATGTGCATAGGGCCTTAATAGGGGAGGAGGGGGATGCAGCTGCTAAAACTATATAACATTAAATGGGATAAGAGGAGCTTTTCAAATATTAACAGCTAAATTCAGTTCTGAATTCTCTTAGAAATGAATGGAGTGGTGGTGGAATATTTGTACCACTCCTCTATTAACATGGGTCACTTGGAGTTTTCTGATCAGTCGGGCTACCAGCTGTCTGATCTTCATCCATCAAAGCAATTGATCAATCCCCTATTAACTGTGAGAAAACCCCATTAACGTGATATATTACTAAGGAATGTAAGTTCAATAAGTACAGGTAATATTGTTGCTATAGGTTGACATACCTCGTCTGATCGGCATGGTCACCCTGAGCATTTTAGCATTTTGTTTAACCAAATCCATTCAGCCATTCCAAAGATATAAGCCTTTTTCGTGTTCATTAAAATTACAGTCTAGTAGTCAAGTAGGTGGTAACATTGGATGACATAAAGCACACAGAGACCCCACACCTAGAGAAACCACAGTGTTACCACCCACTTGGCGAGTAGAACTCAATATACATCAACACAGAAAGGGCTTATATCTTTGGAATGGCTGAACAGATATTAAAAAGCAAAATTCCAAAATGCTCAGCGTAATAGCGCCGATCGGATGAAATATTTGGTCCTTTTTTTTTTAAATGTAGATTGTGAGCCCCATGTAGGGATCACAACATACATTTTTTTTCCTATCAGTATGTCTTTGTAGAGATGGGAGGAAATCCATGCAAACACAGGGAGAACATGCAAGCTCCTTGCGGATGTTGTTCCTGGTGGGATTTGAACCCAGGACTCCAGTGCTGTAAGGCTGCAGTGCTAACCACTGAGCCACCTTGTTGCCCCTTATTTGGTCCTTTTTCAACCTGGTTATAGGTCCTCTTAAGCAAGGCTACTATTCCCAAATCACCAGAGTGGTTTTAAGTCATTGGTAGGCCTAGAAATTTTTGGTGGACTCTGCAATGGAGTCACTAACAGAGACTCCGGCACAGATGTAAGTGCGGCCTTAGTGTATCATTGGACATAAGTCTGTTGGAAGTCACCACTGGGGGAGATTAGATGCTTACTAAAATCTTTTCAGGTGTGTGGAGACTTATACAGCCATAGTTGCTCCACTGCAAGGGAACATGGGAAGAATATGCAAATTTGTCTCCCAAGATGTAAACAGGGAGACAGTGCCTCTGTTATGCTGCCCTCTATTGGGAAGCACTCTGAACATCATGCCCGACTTTCCCAGAAGTCTTTACTGCATAATGCGGGGTTATAACCAAATCAATTTCTCAGCTACAGATGGCACTGTTTCTGTCTGGTTGGACTTCATCAGCGCAGCCTAGAGAGAATTGATTTGCTTATAACCCCGCATTATGCAGTAAAGACTTCTGGGAAAGTCGGGCATGATGTTCAGGGTGCTTCCCATAGAGGGCAGCATAACAGAGGCACTGTCTCTCTATTTACATCTTGGGAGACAGATTTGCATATTCTTCCCATGTTCCCTTGCAGTGGAGCAAATATGGCTGTATAAGTCTCCACACACCTGAGAAGGTGGTCTCTCCCTAAGGATGGACGTTATCCCCATAATCTGGTCTCTCAGCCTCTCAGAAACGGTGCTGTCCGTAGCTGAGAAATGGATTTGGTTATAACTCCACATTATGCAGTAAAGACTTCTGGGAAAGTCGGGCATGATGTTCAGGGTGCTTCCTATAGAGGGCACTGTCTCCCTGTTTACATCTTGGGAGACAGATTTGCATATTCTTCCCATACTAAAATCTTTCATTTTTGGTCAATGTATCAAGAGTATGCGGTATCTCCATCGTATCCACAACCTAGTATGGCTTTAAACTATCTATTTCATGTTACAAAATTGTGACACTATGTCTTGTCCTCTGGGACCTTCTCCATGACCCTTCCTAGGCGACCCCTTGTCATTCCCAAACTTCACACATAATACACCATCTTGAGAGTATTTCTGTATAACGCCACCTCCATGGCCGGCGGTCTACTGCGCCTATCGGTAAATCCAGCCAAGGGTAGGCAGCGAATGCTCCACTAACCATAATAACAACTAAATAGAAATCTACAATTTACTGCTGATTTATAATATTTGTACAACAGTCCTGGAAATATTTCTTATTATTGCCATAACATCCATAACCGAGAGGTACTCAGCAGCGATAATGTCCCCATGACAGTGCCAGCTGAAAAATACACACAAGTCATTCCCCAGCCCCGAATACCTGCACAGATTTACCACAAGCCAGTGCGGCGGATAGGAAAAAAAAAAAAAAAAAGTATGCCTCATTTACAAATGTAATTTCAATTGAAGATACTCTTCCAATCTCCTTTCATTTGGTTCTCAATTGAACGGGCTCCCTGTCTTTTGATAGTATGATTAGACATTGCGAGAGCTGTTGCAGATTAGTCAAGCACAGAGAGACTAAATTGGGAAGGATGTTTTATCAGGGAACGTCACAATATATGAGAGCAGATGTGTATGCTCCGAGCTGTTCTCTCAAATTACTGTTATGGAATAATTTAGCCGTTTTGATTCTCACAGATTACTGCTTCCACTGATCATGCTGTCAAAATCCAAGTGAGCACTTCATCCCGCTCTTATATATGCCAGATCTGTTTTGCTTTCATAATGAGCAGATATTACCACTGCACAAAGAGGATAAAGACATCGGCGGTGATAGATAGGAGGGAGATTAAATGGGATCTTTATGACTTCTTCAACCATCAGTTTTGACTGCGCGATAAGACGAGTCAAGTTGGCCACTGATTTGTTCTTTATTGGAGCCAATATTAGCATGAGCTTAGCGGTGCACCGGCTGATAACATCTATTTAAGGTGGAATCTCTTTCACAATGTCGGAGCCTTGGAAATACTGGGAGATACAGTATTAAGCCCTCTAGGTAAAGGAGTTCAGACTGTAGGGATGTTTCCAAGGGATGCATTTATTTTTTAAATTTTTTATTGTTTTTAAATGGGATTTTTTAACGGGATTTTTATTATGTTGAAAGTCGATTTGATTTGAATAAACTCTTCGTTCTTCTTCTTGACAGGAAGTGTTTAACCAGGACTGGTCATCAAGGCTAATGACATACCATGACGTCATGTGATCGGCGCCATCACCCTGAGCATTTTGGAGTCTTGTTTATCCAAATCTGTTCAGCTATTCCAAAGATATAAGCCCTTTTAGTTTGGATGCAATTTAGTCTATACAGTTGCGCAACTAGGAATGGCGGGGCCCCGTGGCGAACTTTTGACATGGGGACCCCCCCCCCCCCAACTGACACCGACGCCGAAGACCTTGACCGACCCCCTCCTCCTCTATTATGTCCCTTAGTAAGCCCTGCACACAGTATTATGTCCCTTAGTGGCCCCTGCACACAGTATTATGTCCATTAGTGGCCCCTGCACACAGTATTATCCCCCATAGTGGCCCCTGCACACAGTATTATTCCCCATAGTGGCCCCTGCACACAGTATTATCCCCCATAGTGGCCCCTGCGCACAGTATTATCCCCCATAGTGGCCCCATCACACAGTAATATCCCCCATAGTGGCCCCTGCACACAGTATTATGCCCCATAGTGGCCCCTGCACACAGTATTATTCCCCATAGTGGCCCCTGCACACAGTATTATCCCCCATAGTGGCCCCTGCACACAGTATTATACCCCATAGTGGCCCCATCACACAGTAATATCCCCCATAGTGGCCCCTGCACACAGTATTATGTCCATTAGTGGCCCCTGCACACAGTATTATGTCCCTTAGTGGCCCCTGCACACAGTATTATCCCCCATAGTGGCCCCTGCACACACTATTATGTCCTATAGTGGCCCCTGCACACAGTATTATCCCCCATAGTGGCCCTGCACACACTATTATGTCCCATAGTGGCCCCTGCACACAGTATTATCCCCCATAGTGGCCCCTGCACACAGTATTATGTCCAGGATCGACAAGTAAATAGGGCCCGTAACGGCCAATTTAAAAAAAAAAAAAAAAACAGCGGTAGCGGCTGTCACTGGCCCCCCTAATGGCCCGGGCCCTGTGGCAGCCGCCTCCGCTGCCTCTATGGTAGTTATGCCCCTGAGTCTATACTAGACAAGCGGGAGGGAACACTGCATGACATACAGAACACAGAACATAGAGAGTCTGCCCCAGAGAAACAACAGTATCCCTGGTATATCCTAATTTACATAAACTGTAACAGGGTTTATATCTTTGGAATGGCTGAATGGATTTGGATTAACAAGACTCCAAAATGCTCAGGGTGACAGCGCCGATCAGATGATACAAGTCAGTGGGTTTTTCAATCCTGGTGACAGGTCCTCTTTTAATATTAAGTTCTACAAGAAAAATGAAGTGGGTTATCTACTGATGATCTATCTTTAGAATAGGTATTCAATAGTAGATTGGTGGGGGTCTTACTCTTGGCACCCCTACCTATTGGCTGTTTGTAGCAGTATAGCTCCGTAAATTGTGCTGCAAGCCCAGTCTTATTTGAGTCAGTGGAATAAAGCCTGCAGTACCTTTCCTGGCCACTACACAGTGTATGGAGCTATGCTACTTTTACTACACTGCAAGTGCTGAAAACAACGGGGGCACTGGAAGTCAGACCCCACTGATCTGCTATTTATGACATATCATAACCATAGCTCGTCAATAAGTATTACACAATACCCACCAAATTCAATGGGCTGTCCGTGTAATATATAGATATGCCAGATCCTCCAGTAAGAGGGGTGCTCTTGGTAGCTGCTCTGATCAATACATGGGAATCCTGAATAGTTCCCACCTTAAATGTTTATTTTGCAAAAGTAGTCAAATATAAGATTAACTACGGTTATTTTTGGTACTGGCTGAAATGTAATGTAGTAATGTTCTCTATGAAAGGTATACAAATAAAAAAACTGTAGCAGAATTGATGTTTTATTCTCACACTGTCCTCCGACATTAATTACATTAATAGTTGAGTTAAAAATGCGCAAAAATGGCGCCATTGAGCAATAGAACTCGACCTGCAAAAAACAAGCTCTTATATAGCTAAGCTGATGACAAATAATAAAAAGTTATTGACCTTGGAATGCGATGATGTAAAACAAACAAAACATGCCAAGACCCAAAATATGGTAGGCAAGCCTTGAAGGAAGTCAGCAAAAGGAAATGTAATGAAATCTTCCTAAAAATTAGGAGAGCTAGAAATATAGCTAGAGATAGATCTTAGTCCCGAACCACCCAAACCCAAAACTAAATGAATCTTGGAAGGTTCACCCATCTCTACTACTAACCAATATAAATTGACTCACATGTATGCAAAAAACTCCACCTCACTCTCAGAGAGGAATCCAGGACAAACATTACTCCTAGAGATGAGCGAACACTAAAGTGTCCGAGGTTCGAAATCCGATTAGAACAGCCGCACACTGTTTGACTGTTCGAACGGATTTCGAACCCCATTATAGTCTATGGAGGGAAATGCTCGTTTCAGGGGTAGGCAACATTCAATAAAATCATACTTACCAAGTCCACGAGTGATGGTCAGGCTGGATTCTGCTTGAAGTCTTCTCCCGACGCAGGGTCCCCGCGTCCTCTTCCGAGTGGAATTCACTCTGCCTAGGCATCCGGCCTAGGCAGAGCCGACTGCGCATGCGTGTGCGGCTCTGCCCAGGCCTGATGCCTGAGCAGAGCCGACTGCGCGTGTATGCGCGCGCATGCCCACGCATGCGCAGTCGTCTCTGCCTAGGCCGGATGCCTAGGCAGAGTGAATTCCACCTGGAAGAAGACGCGGGGACGCAGCGCGGAGAAGACTTCGGAAAGGTAAGAGAAGAACCAGCGTTGATTGGCCGACTGTATAGCATTCTGCAAATCAATGCTGGTTCTGCATCGAACATTAAACTTCGAACAGCTAGTAGTGTTCGATCGAGTACGAGTGTTTTGAATACCGAAGTATTCGATCGAAAACCTACTCGATCAAACACTACTCGCTCATCTCTAATTACTCCATAATGATATAGCAAAGGAAGTGGCTATAACTGTGACCTGGCTGGTGGTAACACCATAAACATTCTATATAATATGAGACTGCGCTTCTAGAACATTATAGAAAGTTGCAATGGACTTTAGAGTCGGGATGCTGCTCCAGTAAGTACTCCATTAAGTGTAAAGGAAGGTAAAACCAACTTATGGCGCCGAAATGTCATGTAAAATGTCATCCTCCTGGTGGCTCTGTGCTATAATGCACACACATTACTCATAATTTACAATGCACATGGTGATGTTTGCATAGAAATATCAAAGGTGATGCAGGATGTCACTGTAGTCGAGCTGCTGTAAGTACAGCACATAGATCTCAGCAGTCATGGAAAATGCAGAAGTGAACACAAAAAGACCCACATACACCCATATACATGAACATATAATTACTCATATTTTCATATGCATACCTGTGTACAAAGATGAGTGAACTGTTCTGTAACAAACCAGGTTCGTTAGAAATTTTCCCAAAATTTTGGGTATGGCTAAGCCTGAGATTTCTGGTATTAATTCCCAACAAATCAGTACTATTCTATGGGTCTCTTCAATAATAGGAGCCCAAGAAGGTTTATCTGCAAGGTTTTGAGCTGAACCGGAATTGCTATTATTATACGTCAAGGTTTCATCAAATGGAGGCCCAAAGAAGGTGTAAAAATAAAAAAAAAAACTACTCATACCTCACCTCGCAATGTTCAGTCTCCATCTTCAAGCTTCTCCTATAATGTAATCATCATGATGTCTACGCCTGTCGTGTGTCAAGTCCAACTATTATCTGGGGCCATTGACGTTAAAGAGGAGGACATTGGGGGGGTCTAGGAATGAAAACCTGATGCTGCGGTGGAGCCTGAAGAGGTAAGAGACCCCAGAGTATAATAATAACACTTTCTGTTAAGACTGAACTTGGCTGGTTAACCTTGTGATAATTCACAAAACAAAGTTTGTGAAGTTCGCCCATTACTACCTACTTAGTTTCATGTTCAGTGCCAGCGGATCAGGTCCCTGATTCATTTCAGATCGAACAAAATTGGTACAAACTGCATCTTAAATGGGCTAAAAACACTGTCAGGGCTCCTAGGAACCTATCTAGAAAACATAGTGTAGGACACTGTCAGGATTCCTATATACCTATCTATAAAACATAGTGTAGTACACTGTCAGGGCACCTAGGAACCTATCTATAAAACATAGTGTAGGACACTGTCAGGATTCCTATATACCTATCTATAAAACATAGTGTAGAACACTGTCAGGGCTCCTAGGAACCTATCTATAAAACATAGTGTAGAACACTGTCAGGGCTCCTAGGAACCTATCTATAAAACATAGTGTAGGACACTGTCAGGATTCCTATATACATATCTATAAAACATAGTGTAGAACACTGTCAGGGCTCCTAGGAACCTATCTATAAGACATAGTGTAGGACACTGTCAGGACTCCTAGGAACCTATCTATAAAACATAATGTATGACACTGTCAGGGCTCCTAGGAACCTATCTATAAAACATAGTGTAGAACACTGTCAGGGCTCCTAGGAACCTATCTATAAAACATAGTGTAGAACACTGTCAGGGCTCCTAGGCACCTATCTATAAAACATAATGTAGAACACTGTCAGGGCTCCTAGGAACCTATCTATAAAACATAATGTAGAACACTGTCAGGGCTCCTAGCAACCTATCTATCAAACATAGTGTAGAATACTGTCAGGGCTCCTAGGAACCTATCTATAAAACATAGTGTAGAACACTGTCAGGGCTCCTAGGAACCTATCTATAAAACATAGTGTAGAATACTGTCAGGGCTCCTAGGAACCTATCTATAAAACATAGTGTAGAACACTGTCAGGGCTCCTAGGAACCTATCTATAAGACATAGTGTAGGACACTGTCAGGGCTCCTAGGAACCTATCTATAAAACATAGTGTAGGACACTGTCAGGACTCCTAGGAACCTATCTATAAAACATAATGTATGACACTGTCAGGGCTCCTAGGAACCTATCTATAAAACATAGTGTAGAACACTGTCAGGGCTCCTAGGAACCTATCTATAAAACATAGTGTAGAACGCTGTCAGGGCTCCTAGGCACCTATCTATAAAACATAATGTAGAACGCTGTCAGGGCTCCTAGGAACCTATCTATAAAACATAATGTAGAACACTGTCAGGGCTCCTAGGAACCTATCTATAAAACATAATGTAGAACACTGTCAGGGCTCCTAGGAACCTATCTATAAAACATAGTGTACAACACTGTCAGGGCTCCTAGGAACCTATCTATCAAACATAGTGTAGAATACTGTCAGGACTCCTAGGAACCTATCTATAAAACATAGTGTAGAATACTGTCAGGGCTCCTAGGAACCTATCTATAAAACATAGTGTAGAATACTGTCAGGGCTCCTAGGAACCTATCTATAAAACATAGTGTATAACACTGTCAGGACTCCTAGGAACCTATCTATAAAACATAGTGTAGAACACTGCCAGGGCTCCTAGGAACTTATCTATAAAACATAGTGTAGAACACTGTCAGGGCTCCTAGGAACCTATCTATCAAACATAGTGTAGAACACTGTCAGGGCTCCTAGGAACCTATCTATAAAACATAGTGTATAACACTGTCAGGACTCCTAGGAACCTATCTATAAAACATAGTGTAGAACACTGTCAGGGCTCCTAGGAACTTATCTATCAAACATAGTGTAGAACACTGTCAGGGCTCCTAGGAACCTATCTATAAAACATAGTGTAGAATACTGTCAGGGCTCCTAGGAATACTTTCCAATCTTTAGTTCTCCAAGGCAAACACAGCCAAAGTTATGTCAAAGTGAAAAGTAACATTATTATACTCTAAACCCAGAGTATAATAGCTGGAGACCTAAGTGGAGGTGTAAAAAAAAAAAACCCAAAAACATTTGTACTCACCTTCTGTTTCCCCTTAAGGCTTCTTCGTGGCATCCAGCACTCTTCTGTGATGTCATCAGCCCACAGGTCACTGCTGAGGACTGTAATTGGCCACCAGCAGTCATATGGGAAAGCTGAAGATAATAATAACATAATATGATGATGCTCTGAGTGTCCAGGTCACAGACCTCAGGACTGAGCCATGGCCAATGACATCACAGAAGTGTTCTGAACATCACCATGAGGGAGCCGGGTGCCATAAGGAGGCCCAAACAAGGAACAGAAGATGTTTTTTTAATTTTTTTTCACCTCCCCTTGGTCTCCATCTATTTTACAGAGACCCCAGAGTATAATGTGGAGGCTATTTTAGTTCGCTTGAGACAAATCTCCACTTGTTTGACGTCATAAAAATCCAAACAATCTGGAATATTCGGTATAGCCGCTTCTCCCATCTATTATACCAACATACAAAACACAAATACTATACATACAGTAGCCCTATTCTCTCATACATACCTACCTACATACATACCAATTCATATACTCTATATACAAAGTATAAAAGTACACCATATATCCACATAAATCCCAAATGCTCATATACAGTATACACATACATGTCTCCACTAATCTTATACATGGGCTCTCCTCTGAATAATCCCTAATGAGACTCCTACAGATCACAAGTATAGGGCAACAAAGTTCCTTTGATTTCTGTGGTAGCAAGAACATGACTAGTTCTGAGCAGCTTGTTAGAAATATGTCTTTCTGAAGACGCAATGAAGAACCATGTCTACAGGGTCGTAATAGCCTTAGACTGGCTGGTTCCGGGACCTTTGCAACTGGGCGTCAAGAACTAGTGCAAGATTACTGTCAAGAGTAAATCAAATTGTGGAAAATTGGGTTGTGGAAAGGTATGGAGGTTATAACAGACACGAGGCCCACCTTTCCCAGGTAGTACAATCTGACCCATAATAGGATCCCGTTTTGATTGTTCTTATGGGGCCCTCTCTTTTTACTGTCCCTATGGTCTTCATATACTTGCAGATTCAGCTTCTTATTTATTACAGGAGTTAAAGGAGGCTACTACCCCATACTAATGTGCATCCTTCCAACTCTAAAGATAAAATAATAGCTTGTCATCTCTTTGGTCTATACACATAAGTGACAAATTAGTTCTTACATATGCATTAACCCTCTGTGACCTGGAGGATTGCCGATCCCATGCTCCAGTGGTGCCCAAAAACTGGGACAATTCTTGCTCAGTGAAGGTTAATATAAATGTTGGATTTGCATGCAGATATGGTTTGTTTCCTATGGTATGTATGCTTTAGACAGCTAAGTAAATTCTATTGACAGAAGTAATTGTTGATATTTTTAAGGAATAGACAAAAAAAAAATAGATATATGCATGTTTTTATTTTCTAAAAACCTTTTGAATGTACCTATTTACATTTGATGCTGTTTGTGCCATTTTTAATATCTTTTCATTGAAAACTTTCTGCATCTCTTATTAGCACTTATCAGACTCTGTGCTATTATTCCAGTTAAAGGGGTTTTATGGCCCACAGATAGTTTTTAACAGGGTTGACCTATCCACTAGTTAGATCATCAGTATGTGGTGAAAATTTTTTAAAAAAAGCCATTCATACTCACCTTCCCTTACCACTTTGAGCCTCCTTATGGCCTCCAGGACTCTCCTGGTGATGTCTGTGGTCATCGCTGAGATCTCTGATTGGGCCACCAGTGGTCGCATGGGCACGCCTAGAGTCATGACCTCACCAAAGAGGCAGAGAGATCCAGACACCAAGAGGAAGCCCCATAAGAGATAAGAAAAGGGGAGTATGATTTTTTTTTTACACTTTTTACACCTCCCCTTGGCATCCACCTATTATACTGAAAAGCTCCAGAGTATAATAGCATCACTTCTACTTTAACGTGTCTTTAGCTGTGTTTGCCTTAGAAAACTAGAAATTGGATAGATAGGTTCCTAGGAGCTAGCTCTAAGAGTATTCTACACTATGTTTTATAGATAGGTTCCTAGGAGTCCTGACAATGTTCTTCACTATATTTTATAGATAGGTTCCTATGAACCCTGACAGTGTTCTACACTATGTTTTATAGATAGGTTCCTAGGAGCCCTGATAGTATTCTACACTATGTTTTATAGATAGGTTCCTAGGAGCCCTGACAGTATTCTACACTATGTTTTATATATAGGTTCGTAGGAGCCCTGACAGTGTTCTACACTATGTTTTATAGATAGGCTCCGAGGAGTCCTGACAATGTTCTTCACTATATTTTATAGATAGGTTCCTATGAACCCTGACAGTGTTCTACACTATGTTTTATAGATAGGTTCCTAGGAGCCCTGATAGTATTCTACACTATGTTTTATAGATAGGTTCCTAGGAGCCCTGACAGTGTTCTACACTATGTTTTATATATAGGTTCCTAGGAGCCCTGACAGTATTCTACACTATGTTTTATATATAGGTTCGTAGGAGCCCTGACAGTGTTCTACACTATGTTTTATAGATAGGCTCCGAGGAGCCCTGACAGTGTTCTACACCATGTTTTATAGATAGGTTCCTAGGAGTCCTGACAGTGTTCTACACTATATTTTATAGATAGGTTCCTAGGAACCCTGACAGTGTTCTACACTATATTTTATAGATAGGTTCCTAGGAGCCCTGACATTGCTCTACACTATGTTTTATAGATAGGTGCCTAGGAGCCCTGACAGTTTTATACACTATGTTTTATAGATAGGTGCCTAGGAGCCCTGACAGTTTTATACACTATGTTTTATAGATAGGTTCCTAGGAGCCCTGAGAGTGTACTACACTATGTATTATAGATAGCTTCCTAGGAGCCCTGACAGTGTTATACACTATGTTTTATAGATAGGTTCCTAGGAGCCCTGACATTGCTCTACACTATGTTTTATAAATAGGTGCCTAGGAGCCCTGACAGTTTTATACACTATGTTTTATAGATAGGTGCCTAGGAGCCCTGACAGTTTTATACACTATGTTTTATAGATAGGTTCCTAGGAGTCCTGACAGTATTCTACACTATGTTTTATAGATAGGTTGCTAGGAGCCCTGACAGTGTTATACACTATGTGTTATAGATAGGTTCCTAGGAGCCCTGACAGTGTTCTACACTATGTTTTATAGATAGGTGCCTAGGAGCCCTGAGAGTGTACCACACTATGTATTATAAATAGCTTCCTAGGAGCCCTGACAGTGTTATACACTATGTATTATAGATAGCTTCCTAGGAGCCCTGACAGTATTCTACACTATGTTTTATAGCTAGGTTCCTAGGAGCCCTGACAGTGTTCTACACTATGTGTTATAGATAGGTTCCTAGGAGCCCTGACAGTGTTCTACACTATGTGTTATAGATAGGTTCCTAGGAGCCCTGACAGTGTTCTACACTATGTGTTATAGATAGGTTCCTAGGAGCCCTGACAGTGTTCTATACTATGTTTTATAGATAGGTTCCTAGGAGCCCTGACAGTGTTCTACACTATGTTTTATACTTAGGTGCCTAGGAGCCCTGACAGTGTCCTACACTATCTTTTATAGATAGGTTCCTAGGAGCCCTGACAGTGTTCTACACTATGTGTTATAGATAGGTTCCTAGGAGCCCTGACAGTGTTCTATACTATGTTTTATAGATAGGTTCCTAGGAGCCCTGACAGTGTTCTACACTATGTTTTATACTTAGGTGCCTAGGAGCCCTGACAGTGTCCTACACTATCTTTTATAGCTAGGTTCCTAGGAGCCCTGACAGTGTCCTACACTATGTTTTATAGATAGGTTCTTAGGAGCCCTGACAGTGTTCTACACTATGTGTTATAGATAGTTTCCTAGGAGCCCTGATGTTTCATGTTTTAAGCCAATTTGAGAGACCCCAGAGTATAATTATTTCCCTTCCAGTGCTATCTGAACTTGTTCAACCCGAAACAAATCATGGACCTGAAATGAATCTTGGGAGGTCGCCCATCTCTACACATGGCTATCTCATCAGAAAAGCATGCTATAGCTCAATATTACACATTACACACATTTTGTGCAGAAACTTGTAGAGATTAATCAATAGCCATACAAATTTCATGTGTCTATGAGCTAATTCCTATCAGTTTCCGAAAGAAATATCCTAACCATATGACTATACTGTATAAGGTGTATTTGGATACTTACATTACCATACTTGTCCATCTCTGCTGTTTCGCTGTCTTGTTCATGTTCACCTTTCACAGGTTAAAGTCACCTCTAGTGAAATCTACTTCTGAAGTTTCCACCTTAAGCAACTTGAGAGCAAACTGTGATATGTAGAGCGGAGCCCCTGCAATCCTGGTGACAAATACTAATGTATAAATCAGCAGGCCAATCCTGGCCCGGGCCGCTGCTCATGTTCTTTGCTGAAATGTCACCTGTTCCTATCTAACGATTTGCATAATGCAAAGCTTCTCACTCGTAAAATACAGATTAAGAAGGGAAGCAAAGAGTCATTCCCGAAGCATGGAGGCATTTCAGGAAAAAAAAGGAGTCTTCTTTTTAACCCAATATTTGGTTCTTCAGTATTTTCAAGGTCTTTGATATTTTTTGATTTGTATATTTCTGAAATTATTGAAAAAATTATGTTTTTTTATTTTATTTTGTACTTTTTATTTATTTTTTTATTATTTCTATATATGCAAATTTCATGTTTATTATTATATTATTATTTATAATTGTAATTATGTTTATATTACTGTTCAGAAAGATAATAGTAATTAGTAGTATTAGTAGTCAATTTAGCAAATATCATTTTAAAAATAAAAATTTTACGCTATTCTCCAATTTTTAAAAACAATTTTAGTAACATTTTTGAAATTTATTTTTGCCATTTGTTTTACTATAAATTTATGTAACACCAAATTTACAGAACATATCTGACAATAAATACAAATTAGAGAAATTTTATTTAATCTTTCAATAATATTACCCAACATGATAAAATATTTTTGAGCTCTTTCAATTTTTCATCCCACGGGCCATAATCACCGCGCTAAAGCGCGTCAGAAAGAACCGCGGCGTGAACGCATTGCGGTTCTTTCCGCAGCGCTTCTAAGAGAGAGGAGTTTTCCTCTGCGGACTTTCTCTTAACATTATATCTACGGGAAAGTCGCCGGTGTTTCTGTAGATACAATTGACATGCTGCGATTTGCAAAGCCGCAATGGTTTTGCAAATTGCAGCGTGTCCACGCTGCGATCTTTTCCGCAAAATGGGGATGGGAGTCGCATGAAACCTATACACTTTGCCTGCACTGTACAATGCCGCGATTTTTCTCCGCTGCGGGCAAATCACAGAGTTTACGTCCCATGGGGCCCCGGTCTAAAAGTCTTACCATGACTATTACGATCTCCCAATATGTTATCAACTCCTGGAAACCACATGAAGTGTTCAGAATATCTCAACCATCCCCAGTCTTCAGATTCAGCCTTGAGGCTTCTCCATGATAGGTAAACTGAATAAAAAAAAAAATTTACAAAAATTTACAAAAACAACAATTTCCACTTTGATTATAATTTTAACGTATAAAATTTATAACTTTTAAAAAATTCTAAAAATAAAGTATTAAATAATGAAAGTATTATTTGCATTACTGTATTATCTTCCATATTTTAAAGTGAATGTATATTACTAGTGTTAGCAATAAAAACAATTCTAATGATTTAGAAAGCATTATTTTCAAAATATCTACGTATTTCTACCTAAATTGAAAAATTGGGCAAATAGGTTGTAGCAAAAAAAAATCAAAATTATGGTGAAAACAGTGAATCAAAGAAAAGATCGATATACAGAGAAAAAAGTTGAATATTCATCAAAAAAAAGAATCTAGTCTGGATGGGCAGAGGTCTTCACAAAGAGATGTTTGGAAACGCAGCTTTTTTTGTTGTAGATTTTGCTGTGGTTTTTTGAGCCGAATACAGGAGTGGATTGAGCAGAAGGTCGACGTATAAGAATTTCTTATGTATTTCCCATTTCCTTTGTAGCTGTTTTTGGCTTTGGCTCAGAAAACCTCAACAAAATCTGCAACAAAAAAAGCAACATTTCTGCAATGTGAGGCCTTAGCCTTAGAGTAATTTCACTATATAACCTAAGACATCTTTATTAGAGATGAGCGAGTATTATTTGAAACGGCCGTTTCGAATAGCACGCACCCATAGGAATGAATGGAAGTGGCTTAACCCCCTGCGTGCCAGCTGCGTCCATTCATTCCTATGGGTGCGTGCTATTTGAAACGGGAGTTTCGAATAGTCCTCGCTCATCTCTAATCTTTATGCTTTTAAGACAATTCTGCATCATCTTTCTGTGTTCCAAGTTTGTCTTATGTTAATTTCACACCGGCGTTCGGCTCTCCGTCGCTCAGGTCCGTATAGGGATCCGAGAGACAGAGAGCCTCTCTGCTTAAAAAGCGGTAACCCAAGGACATCCGTGGACCCCATTGACTATAATGGGGTCTACCAGATATCTGTCAGGTTCCCCCAGTTTTACACTGCAGGACATTTCTCTCCGCTGAAGTTGGGAGACTCCTACCCAGATGTGATCCTAGCCTTATAGACCTTATTTATATATGATTCTCAAATGTATGCACCTGGAGGGACCAGGGGGGTGAAAAAGGGACACTGGGGGCACAACCGGGTTTTGGAATTTTTTGACGTGTATCATACGCCGGTCTTAACAAAGGCTCCAAGGAGGAGGGCACTAGTGATTTATGAAGAGGCTCCAGTACCAGAATGGAAACCTATGCCAGTTAGAATCTGGCATAGATTTCCATTATAAATCACATCAGAAAACTACCGTGACTTATAAAGAATATGTCGGGCTGTGGAGTTCCAACCCCAATCTGCCCTAGTCCCTAACCACACTTGCACAATGTGGCGAGAAGGGCACAGAGTGGGTGTTGAAGAGAAGGCCTTCTACCAATGCTCAAAGATATGTGGCCATGAATAATTGAACAATGATAGGTAAAATACAAAATATTTATTTAGTCATATATCATAAAATGACAGCAGATGGTAAAGAACATGAACCGGACAACACAACACTAGAGAAATATACTAGGCAGGTGAGAGTATAGATAAATATCATACATAATATGTCATAGAATGTATAATTGCAGACACAATAGGCAAAACAGGTACACACATTCAAATCTTATGCACTTATGAAATTAACCAGTAAAACACTGGACAAATGGATGTAGATTAGAAAAATAGTAAATCGATATATAACTAATTCCAAAACAACCACCTGGACATATAACTGGCTCCTTCAATAATATCACCACAACAAGTAGCAAAGACTAAATGATACCAAATGGTATCTAGGCCAAATAACACGGAGTAAATACATATACCCACTATATCTATTTGAATAACATGCCCATAAGCCAAATTAAAGTGTATATGCCTAAGTTAAATAAAGAGCCAGTGTAAGAGCCATATATCCCCAGACATTAAAGGGTTAAGTACCTGTAGCCATATCTGCAACACTGCCACACCTGCCCTGAAAGAGATGCACCACAAATGCGGGTACCCGGAGGGTCGCCTCAACGCGTTTCGCTAGACGGCTTCCTCAGGAGGCATAACCATACTCCATACACGCAGGATATATATAGAGAGAAAGAAGTAAAGGAGGAGGGGCCGATCATGCATCCGATCGTGCGTCCAAAACAGGTGTATGAGCGCGCCAGCATACGTGATGTTGTCGCACGAGCCGGGCTGCGCATGCGCACACGATCGGCACAGTCAAAGACGTGCCGATCATGTGACTCAGAGACACATGACCGGGTCGCACGAGAGCAGCGCACGCACGCTGCGCGACTCACCTAAGAGGACATCGAAAGAGATGGTAGTGATATATGTATGTGCATCTGGATATAACAATGCAATGGGAACGTGGCAGGATTTGGCAGCAATATGAATACATATACACATATGCGCATCTAAACATAACCATGCCTACAAGACACCGCAAAATTTTAATAACATTATATATGTATCTCTCTAGATGTAATCATGCTGACTCCTTAATGACTCACAAATATACAGAAAATCATATATATGTGTCAATAACTGTACACAATTTAAATACCAGGAAAATATCACAAAAGTGACAATATATATATATATATATCAAATTTAAAATGTTAAAAGTGAAAGGTGCTAAAGTGACCAGTGCCAAAAAGGTAAGTATAAGGTTATATATGTGTAGTTATACACAATAAAGTGACAACAAAAGTGACAATGAAAGTGAAACATGCAAAAAGTGACAAATACCAATTTATTGTAAAAGCAATATAATTACAATAAAAGTGAAAAGTGCAAAAATATGGTAAAAAAATTACACAATAAGTGCATAATATATAAAAAAATTATGACAGACACAACTAATAAATATATGCATAATTTTGTATATATCAAATGAGAAGATTTTCCATTTTCTCCTGTCAAATAAGAAGATTTTCCATTTTCCATTTTCTCCTGTCACATTCTCTTCATACTATAAACCAATATGATGAATCGGATACTCTATAAGCCCCTAAACATAAAAATAAGACAACATATATGAATATACAACACAAAGCAACATAAACCTGCTGTATACAAAACATTAAACACAAATAAAATTAAAAACAACCGGACCCTAATCTAAAGAAAAGAACCAAAGTTGACGGCCTCATTTAGGCCGTTAGGTGAAACCGTATCCAGAACAGTGATCCACCGTGTCTCATGTTGCAAAAGGGTTTTTTTGAGATCTCCACCCCTGGATCCTAATTGGATGTGATCAATACCACAGACCCTAAGGCCCCTAGGATTACAGTTATGTGCCTCTTTAAAATGTCTTGGAACTGGTTGCAATTTTTCCAGCTCCAGCACATTAGCTGCTGCCCTGATTCTACTTACGTGTTCGGATATACGTATTTTAAGTGCTCTTGTTGTCATGCCTACATAAATCTGGCCACAAGGGCATGTAGCATGATAAACAACCCCAGATGTGTTGCAATTGATGTTATGTCTAATCTTATAGGATTTAGTACCTGTCGAATCAACAAATTCCCTAGATCTTATCATATAGGGACACATAGAACACTTACCACACGGATAAAAGCCCCACTTTGGGCCCTTATAGCCAAAAATCCCCGTAGGTTTACAGATATAATGGCTGTCCACCAGAAGATCACGAAGATTGCGAGATCTTCTCCACGTAACACTCGGTCTTGCTGGTAAATGTTTAGCAACATCTGGATCTGTTAAAAGAATCGGCCATCTTGTTTCCAGGACATCATATATGTCCCGCCATTGTGAGTTGAAGGTCGTGATGAATCGAAGATTTAAATTTGTATCTTGTCTGGCATTTCTAACACGCCGTTTACTATCATGGGTCAGTAAAGAAGCACGAGTTGACTGTTTAGCACGATCATAGCCATTTTTGATGGCTGTAGGTCTGTACCCTCTCTGATGAAAACGTGAGGCGAGGTCTGCGGCCTGTTCTTCAAAATCAGAATCCTGCGAACAAATACGTTTCGCTCGCAGGAACTGACTAATTGGAATTGCATCAATAGTTTTGTAAAAATGAGCAGATGTAGCATGTAGGAAGGAGTTGGTTGAGGTTTTCTTCCTAAAGAGATTAGTCGAGAGATTACCTTCGGAGTCACAGGAAATTAGAAGATCAAGAAAATCCACCTGGTCAACACTAAATTTCCAAGTTAAATGAATGTTTAAATCATTAACATTCAAGGCACACAAAAATTGCTCGAGCTGCGACGCCGAGCCACTCCAAATGAAAAAAATATCGTCGATATATCTGGACCAACGGAGTACGGCGTCAAAACCTGGAATAAAAGGAACAACCTCCCTCTCCCACAGCCCCAAGAACAAATTAGCATATGAGGGCGCACAGGCCGCCCCCATTGCAGTTCCTTGGAGCTACAGGAAGGGGAGGTCCTTAAACAAAAAATAATTGTGGGTTAACAAAAATTGAAGTAATTCCAAAATAAACAAAATCAATTCAGGGTCTAAATTAGTCATGGATAAAAATGTCTTTGACGCTCGTACTCCGTGGTCATGGCCAATAGACGTGTAGAGTGACTCGACGTCGCAGGTCACCAAGATTGTGCCAGGGTCAAGATGGATGTCATCAAGCTGCCTTAGCATGTCTGAAGTATCCCTAACATACGAAGGGAGCGTTTCTACACATCCCTTAAGGTAATGATCCACAAACCGGGAAATACCTTCACATAAATTCCCCTTCCCTGAAACTATAGGTCTACCCGGAGGGACCTCTAAATTTTTGTGAACCTTGGGAATTAAAAAATTTTGAGAAACAACTTGAAGGCGATATTGAAAAGTGTGAGAAGGAGGTCCAGGAGGTTAAAGTAAAAAAATTTTCTAGAGACTTGGAAGATTATCGGACTAATAACATCTATCGGTGGCACAGGAAATATAGGAGAGGTAGATCTGGATCTACATCACGACCTATTTCTAGATCTAACTCTATTGTGTCCTTTCAGTCGGACTCAGAATGCGGGGCTTCTTCTTCTTCTTCTTTTTTAGGACAACGGGGGGGGCAAGGAGAAAATATTACAACCAATCCCAATTACGACCCCAGAACCCCACCTACCAAAAGAAAATTTACACGGCACAGTACCAGGGAGAAAAGAAGGAGGAACTAGGTGAGGCCTTAAGAGTTATTAATTTATCTTCACATAAATTATCGAAAGATCAGATTTATGTTTTGCAGAGGGGTTTAACCTTTGCACCGACCGGACGGTTCGACCGGTTTGTAATGATTAAAGATCTTGAGTTGTTTGCCAGGAAAGTCCTGTGGAAAAAATTTTTCTCACAGGACTTAGGTGCAGGCAATAAAACTAAAGATCGGGTGGAGTGCAATTACAATGACCTTTCTGTTATTGAACAACAAGCTACTGCTGATTTACAATCTCTTTTGGATGGACAGGATGGGGACTCTGATTGCGGCCCTAGTGTTGAACAACAGGTTTTTAGTGATCTTGTGTCCCTTTTGTCTGAACAGAATAATCCTGATGATTGTAGTGATCCAATAGGGAGGCCTTCTATTGGTCCTAGTGAATCTGTCGCTCCACCAAATCATCTGCGTCGCCGGTCGCGGCGTTTCCTTCCCTTGTCCTTTAGCCCTGCAGTTGAAATTTTTGTTAAACTTGTAAAACAAGACTTGGCTAAGATTCCTGAAAATATATCAGAGTTCAATTTGACATTTAATCAGCGCCGGGCTTTACGTGAATTACGTGATTTGAAAGATGTGGTCATCAAACCTGCGGACAAGGGGGGAAACGTCGTGATCTGGCCGGCGCAGATGTATGAAATGGAGGCATTTCGACAGTTGAATAATAAGAAATGCTATCGCAGACTTCCATCTGATCCTACAATACAATTTAAGACTGAACTTGATCGCATTTTGTGCGATGCATGTTCTTTAGGTATCATTGATGAAGAGATGAGACTTGGGCTTACAGTTGACTTCCCTAGAATATCCACGTTATATCTCCTTCCCAAGGTTCACAAAAATTTAGAGGTCCCTCCGGGTAGACCTATAGTTTCAGGGAAGGGGAATTTATGTGAAGGTATTTCCCGGTTTGTGGATCATTACCTTAAGGGATGTGTAGAAACGCTCCCTTCGTATGTTAGGGATACTTCAGACATGCTAAGGCAGCTTGATGACATCCATCTTGACCCTGGCACAATCTTGGTGACCTGCGACGTCGAGTCACTCTACACGTCTATTGGCCATGACCACGGAGTACGAGCGTCAAAGACATTTTTATCCATGACTAATTTAGACCCTGAATTGATTTTGTTTATTTTGGAATTACTTCAATTTTTGTTAACCCACAATTATTTTTTGTTTAAGGACCTCCCCTTCCTGCAGCTCCAAGGAACTGCAATGGGGGCGGCCTGTGCGCCCTCATATGCTAATTTGTTCTTGGGGCTGTGGGAGAGGGAGGTTGTTCCTTTTATTCCAGGTTTTGACGCCGTACTCCGTTGGTCCAGATATATCGACAATATTTTTTTCATTTGGAGTGGCTCGGCGTCGCAGCTCGAGCAATTTTTGTGTGCCTTGAATGTTAATGATTTAAACATTCATTTAACTTGGAAATTTAGTGTTGACCAGGTGGATTTTCTTGATCTTCTAATTTCCTGTGACTCCGAAGGTAATCTCTCGACTAATCTCTTTAGGAAGAAAACCTCAACCAACTCCTTCCTACATGCTACATCTGCTCATTTTTACAAAACTATTGATGCAATTCCAATTAGTCAGTTCCTGCGAGCGAAACGTATTTGTTCGCAGGATTCTGATTTTGAAGAACAGGCCGCAGACCTCGCCTCACGTTTTCATCAGAGAGGGTACAGACCTACAGCCATCAAAAATGGCTATGATCGTGCTAAACAGTCAACTCGTGCTTCTTTACTGACCCATGATAGTAAACGGCGTGTTAGAAATGCCAGACAAGATACAAATTTAAATCTTCGATTCATCACGACCTTCAACTCACAATGGCGGGACATATATGATGTCCTGGAAACAAGATGGCCGATTCTTTTAACAGATCCAGATGTTGCTAAACATTTACCAGCAAGACCGAGTGTTACGTGGAGAAGATCTCGCAATCTTCGTGATCTTCTGGTGGACAGCCATTATATCTGTAAACCTACGGGGATTTTTGGCTATAAGGGCCCAAAGTGGGGCTTTTATCCGTGTGGTAAGTGTTCTATGTGTCCCTATATGATAAGATCTAGGGAATTTGTTGATTCGACAGGTACTAAATCCTATAAGATTAGACATAACATCAATTGCAACACATCTGGGGTTGTTTATCATGCTACATGCCCTTGTGGCCAGATTTATGTAGGCATGACAACAAGAGCACTTAAAATACGTATATCCGAACACGTAAGTAGAATCAGGGCAGCAGCTAATGTGCTGGAGCTGGAAAAATTGCAACCAGTTCCAAGACATTTTAAAGAGGCACATAACTGTAATCCTAGGGGCCTTAGGGTCTGTGGTATTGATCACATCCAATTAGGATCCAGGGGTGGAGATCTCAAAAAAACCCTTTTGCAACATGAGACACGGTGGATCACTGTTCTGGATACGGTTTCACCTAACGGCCTAAATGAGGCCGTCAACTTTGGTTCTTTTCTTTAGATTAGGGTCCGGTTGTTTTTAATTTTATTTGTGTTTAATGTTTTGTATACAGCAGGTTTATGTTGCTTTGTGTTGTATATTCATATATGTTGTCTTATTTTTATGTTTAGGGGCTTATAGAGTATCCGATTCATCATATTGGTTTATAGTATGAAGAGAATGTGACAGGAGAAAATGGAAAATGGAAAATCTTCTTATTTGACAGGAGAAAATGGAAAATCTTCTCATTTGATATATACAAAATTATGCATATATTTATTAGTTGTGTCTGTCATAATTTTTTTATATATTATGCACTTATTGTGTAATTTTTTTACCATATTTTTGCACTTTTCACTTTTATTGTAATTATATTGCTTTTACAATAAATTGGTATTTGTCACTTTTTGCATGTTTCACTTTCATTGTCACTTTTGTTGTCACTTTATTGTGTATAACTACACATATATAACCTTATACTTACCTTTTTGGCACTGGTCACTTTAGCACCTTTCACTTTTAACATTTTAAATTTGATATATATATATATATATTGTCACTTTTGTGATATTTTCCTGGTATTTAAATTGTGTACAGTTATTGACACATATATATGATTTTCTGTATATTTGTGAGTCATTAAGGAGTCAGCATGATTACATCTAGAGAGATACATATATAATGTTATTAAAATTTTGCGGTGTCTTGTAGGCATGGTTATGTTTAGATGCGCATATGTGTATATGTATTCATATTGCTGCCAAATCCTGCCACGTTCCCATTGCATTGTTATATCCAGATGCACATACATATATCACTACCATCTCTTTCGATGTCCTCTTAGGTGAGTCGCGCAGCGTGCGTGCGCTGCTCTCGTGCGACCCGGTCATGTGTCTCTGAGTCACATGATCGGCACGTCTTTGACTGTGCCGATCGTGTGCGCATGCGCAGCCCGGCTCGTGCGACAACATCACGTATGCTGGCGCGCTCATACACCTGTTTTGGACGCACGATCGGATGCATGATCGGCCCCTCCTCCTTTACTTCTTTCTCTCTATATATATCCTGCGTGTATGGAGTATGGTTATGCCTCCTGAGGAAGCCGTCTAGCGAAACGCGTTGAGGCGACCCTCCGGGTACCCGCATTTGTGGTGCATCTCTTTCAGGGCAGGTGTGGCAGTGTTGCAGATATGGCTACAGGTACTTAACCCTTTAATGTCTGGGGATATATGGCTCTTACACTGGCTCTTTATTTAACTTAGGCATATACACTTTAATTTGGCTTATGGGCATGTTATTCAAATAGATATAGTGGGTATATGTATTTACTCCGTGTTATTTGGCCTAGATACCATTTGGTATCATTTAGTCTTTGCTACTTTTTGTGGTGATATTATTGAAGGAGCCAGTTATATGTCCAGGTGGTTGTTTTGGAATTAGTTATATATCGATTTACTATTTTTCTAATCTACATCCATTTGTCCAGTGTTTTACTGGTTAATTTCATAAGTGCATAAGATTTGAATGTGTGTACCTGTTTTGCCTATTGTGTCTGCAATTATACATTCTATGACATATTATGTATGATATTTATCTATACTCTCACCTGCCTAGTATATTTCTCTAGTGTTGTGTTGTCCGGTTCATGTTCTTTACCATCTGCTGTCATTTTATGATATATGACTAAATAAATATTTTGTATTTTACCTATCATTGTTCAATTATTCATGGCCACATATCTTTGGTTGTTGTGGTGTTTGTGTGCTATTTTTGTGGCCTTTTGGCGTTGATATACGAGGAAACGTGGGTGTGTTGTGTAACAATATATCTTCTACCAATGCTCGCCACAATATCGAGAACTGGATCAGAGGGATTGATAAATCTCCCCCTTTTTTCTGATAGAATTAGTAAGTATCATTCTATTATTAGGCTTAGTGGCCATAGTGAAAATTGCAGGATATAATACTTGGTTTAAAAATATAGATAGGTAAATGGAAATTTAAAAAAAAAGATATTAAAAATTCTAAAAAAAAAAAGAAGAAAAAGTTATATGGTTTTGGTGAAATATTCCCTTTAAAAGAGGGGCCTCACGGTGGCTCAGTGGTTAGCACTGCAGCCTTGCAGCACTGGAGTCCTAGTGTTCAAATCCCGCCAAGGGCATAAACCATCTGCAAGGAGCTTGCATGTTCTCCCCGTGTTTGCATGGATTTCCATCCCATATTCCAAAAAAGACATACTGATAGGAAAAAATGTACATTGTGAGGTCTATGTGGGGCTCACAATCTACAAGAAAAAAAAAATCCCTTTAAAAGCAGCTGATGTTAGGTGTAGCAGCTCATACAGAATTAGCAGTCGACAATCTATTATTAGGTAAAATTGCAGAAAAAAAAATAATAGAAAAATATGTTTAACTTAAAAACGGTTAAAAAATTAAATCATCTCCTGGTCCTACATGGCCGGTATTAGGTGTCGGGGTCTCTTCCTATGAGTAGAATTGACCTTGTGTATTCCCGGCCCTATAGATCTAGTAATATGTAATTCCATACATCACAGGCCTCTGTAGTTTACTTGGTTAGTTGGCGGAGAAGGACTTGGTAAGTTGGGCTTATTAAATCTGCGCTAGCCCTCTGAACCCCCTGGTTCCAGTCTAGGATTGCTGAGTGCCCCCGATAACTCACAGCTGCAGATAAACTCCATTGGTAATGGCTTTTTGCTAATGAGAAAAGTGCCGCTGATTATGACAAATCGCCGTGGACCAACAGGCTAAGCTGCGACACAGCCTCCCAATTGTCAGACTGGCTGATTTTTGCATTTCATTATTTTCTCTCTGATGCACACTGCCCCCTTTCCATCCTGAGACGACTTTGCGAGCAGCTTGTCACTATTTTAATAACACTTCTTTATCTCCATTCTCCCCTCCGGAGCTGCCACACAGACAGCGGGGAGAACAGACGCCCCTCTACACATGCTATTGTTTGGAAGTTATCACTTATAATTGCTTAGACTGCTATACCGGGGCTCCGCCGCTCCCCGGCCCTTTTAATATTTAACCCCTGGGGGACCACAGGGGCACATTCCCACTTTGTGACTTTTACGTGAGAATATTTCCCATTGACTCATAGCTAAAGGGTATAGGAATCAGTATGATATTGGATGGCAGGAGCTGATGGGTATACAGAGATGAGCGGCACCACATAGGCTCAGCTTATCTCTTATAGTATGACTGACTGACATGCAGTGCTCTCTCATTCATCAACATAATACTGCAGAACATTATACTACACACCGCAGCTGCTGCAGAACATCATAACGCACACCTCAGCTGTTGTAAAGTATCATTATACACACCTCAGATACTGCAGAACATCCTAATGTGCATCTCAGCTGCTGCAGAACCTCATAATAAACATCTTAGATATTGCAGAACACCATAATACACCTCAGCCTCCCCAGCTGATTGCAATACAAACATCAGATACTTCAGAACATCATCATAAATCCCTCAACTGCTGCGGAACATCATAAAACACACCCCAGCCTCCGAAGGGTATCAAAATACACACCTCAGATGCTGCAGAACATCATAATACACACCTGAGCCGCTGCAGAATATTATAATACACACTACAGCTGCTGCAGAACATCATAATACACACCTCAGCTGCTGCAGAATATTGTAATACACACCTCAGCTGCTGCAGAATATTGTAATACACACCTCAGCTGCTGCAGAACCTCATAATACACACCTCAGCTGCTGCAGAACCTCATAATACACACCTCAGCTGCTGTAGAACCTCATAATACACACCTCAGCTGCTGCAGAACCTCATGATACACACCTCGGGTGCTGCAGAATATTGTAATACACACCTCAGCTTTTGCAGAATATTGTAATACACACCTCAGCTGCTGCAGAACATCATAATACACACCTCAGCTGCTGCAGAACATCGTAATACACACCTCAGCTGCTGCAGAACATCATAATACACACCTGAGAACATCATAACATACACACACGGGACTGGCCTGCAATACCAAGCACTGCCACTATACAATGTACAGCGCTGTGCTTGGTGGGCAGTAGAAAGGCCATAGCCTGACCTTATCAAACAGCTGATCGATCTCGGAGCCCCATCGATATGAAGATCCTTGAAAACCTCTTTACGTGTTGGTCCAACAAATGCCTTTAACAGTATATTTGACCCCAACTGGTATCATTTTTGTGCGGTGATGATCTTACACCAAATTGCCTTCCATGTCCATATTCACATTACGCATTATTTCTATAACCGTGCACTTAGTGAAGATACAAGTTCCCCTCCACGTCCCTATGATAACACTGTTATAGATCACAGGGCAGGTGAGATACTGTACATGTTGTGATGGGGGATCCGGAGCTGTAACCATCACCCCTGTAATGTTATACGGAGATTTAAAGTCACTTTTTTCCCCGATTTGATGCCCCCTCTAAGATCTTCTATATATACCGCAGTATTACATCTGGTACTTTCCTCCGCAATAACCCCGGCATGGGAATGGAGAATAATGCGACATGTTCACACATCAAGTAATTGTAGGTTTTGTAATTCCCTCTGAATGGCACAAAATACAATATTATAATATCAAAGAGTGTCAGAGCCAATAATCCTAAATCACAGCTGTCACCTCTTCACAAAGTGCAGTGTACGCCACCTAGTGGACATCAGGGGGAAGGCCAGTGTCCCCACATCCACTACATTTTACTTGAAAGTGTCAGTAAATTGCACTCACTATGGTGCTACATCCTATAAACTACTTACTGCTATCAACAGGGCTGCACATCCCATGAGGTACAATAGACACTGCCTACGAGCGGCCATGTATGAAGGATGCTGGTAGAGATATACGCAACTGGTGTCAGAGATCAATGCAGTGGACAGGGGCATAGCCTTAGGGGTTCAGAGGCAGGGGTGGATTTTGCATTTCGAGGGGCACCAACGTTATATCCATAGGCCCCTTAATATTGTTTCCTTAGTGCCCCTTGCACACAGTATGTCACCCCCTTGGTCCCCAGACTCCCCCCGTCACTCAGTATAATGCTCCCTTACCGTCCCAACACATAGTTTATTTCCCCTTGATGTTCCCAACACTTGCTGGTCCCATCTTTTTGACTGTAAGGTCCTGGCGCTGCCATCATGGAGTAGCTTCAGGATGTGACAGCATTAGGATGTCATGTCCAAGACCATATTGGGCTGAAGAGGAGGAATCAGGAGGGAGAAGAGATAAGTAGTAAGTAATATCAGCCATTACATAACGAAATAATCCAAAAGGTAATGACCAATTAAAGGGATTCTACCACTAAAACCTCTTTTTTTGTGGATAAGATGTCGGAATAGCCTTTAGAAAGGCTATTCGTCTCTTACCTTTAGACGTGGTCTCCGCTGCGCCGTTCCTTAGAAATACCGGTTTTTACCGGTATGCAAATTAGTTCTCTCACAGGGATGGCGGGCCCCAGCGCTCAAACAGTGATGAGGGCGTCCCCACCGCTGCCAGAGAAGTGTCTCCAGCGACGCCTTCTCCTTCATCCACAGCGTCATCTTCAACATCTTCTTCCAGCGCAGGCTCATAACTTCTAGGCCTCGGGGCTTGAGCAGAGCAGACTGTGAAGGCGCACATGCCACAGGAAAATGGCCGCTAACAATACTGTGCAAGCGGCCATTTTCCCGTGGCCTGTGCGCCTGCGCAGTCTACTCTGCTCAAGGCCCGACGCCTAGAAGTTACGAGCCTGCACCGGAAGAAGACATTGAAGATGACGCTGCGGACTAAGAAGGAGGTGGCGCTGGAGATAATTCTCTGGCAGCGGTGGGAACGCCCCCATCGCTTTTTGAGCACTGGGGCCCGCCCACATCGCTGTGAGAGAACTCATTTGCATACCGGTAAAAACCGGTATTTCTTAGGGAACGGCGCAGCGGAGACCACGTCTAAAGGTAAGAGACAAATAGCCTTTCTAAAGACTATTCCGACTTCTTATCCACAAAAAAAAAGGGTTTTAATGGTAGAATCGCTTTAAAAAACAAAAATAAGGCCAGTTGGTATTTGGTCAGCAGGGGGCCCTTGTCTCTGGGGCCGACGCAATTTGCTTGGGTTGCGTGGTGGGCAATGGCACCTCTGTGCAAAACTAAATGTCACAAACTAGACCTGTATTATCTTATTACAATTAATACGTATAACCAAAGAATAGATAATAAACCAAATAACCTTTCAAAGAAAAAATCCATAAAAGAATTGAAAAAAAAAGCAAAAACAAAAAAGAAAAACAGATAAAAGTAAATGACAAAGAATGTAAAATAAATCGATATTCATTTATTTAATTAATCGAATTAGTTGGTCAAAAAAAACCTACAGGAAGATAAAATGAAGATGCACTTATATAATATATATATATATATATATATATATATATATATATATATATATATATATATATATATATGTGAGGAAAAAATAATATGGGGAAAAAAGCATAAAAATAAAAAAAAATGTGTAATCTAGTAATGAAATAAATAACGTTAATATATAAATAAATAGATTATAAAAATAACTAAATTATCTAAATAAATAAATAAAGGAATAAAAAAAAATAAAGTCAATAAATATAAAAATAAATAATGTAAATAAATAGATAAATAAAATTAATAGATATATAAATAATCAAAATAAATGAATAAATAAAGGAATAAATAAAATAAATAAATAAAGACAATAGATAAAAAAATAATCTAAATGAAGAAATAAAGAAATAAATAAAGAAATAAATAAAATTAATAGATATATAAATATTCTAAATAAATAGATAAATAAAGGAACAAATAAATAAAATAAATAAATAAATAAATAAATAGATAAAAATAAATAAATAAATAAAAATAACTTCATAAATACGCTTTCCACAATGCTGTAGAGAGACGGTCACTTACCATTTTAATAAATAAATAAAAAAATAAAATAGCTAAAAAACAAATAAAATAATAACTTGTATATAATAAATAATATTAATCACTTTCCACTTGACAGACATTTCCAACAAGGATTTCATTGTTATCACGCCGTCTGTCTAGTGGATCAGGAGCCGGGCCTGTGTCATCCTTGGGCAGGTAATAACCTTCTACCCATGTCCTATGTGCAGCCATCAGTTTATCTAATAGGTTCCCAAATGTAATTCATTATTAATAATTACCAGTCCGCCGGAGGACCACTCCTCCTATCATCCTCAGGACAGGACAGATCTGTAGTCATTATGTATTTTTTTCCCTCCCCCTCCCCCGCTGAGGATCTTTCGGACATTAGGGTAGAAGAAGGGCCTTGGGTCTCGCTATCGTCCTATAGCAGAAGCTAAACAATATTAGCCATTCATTTTTGATAGATGGAGCATGGAAATTAGTTACAGAGTTTAAGTGATAAGTGAAAGCGCGCACTTACATTTCATTATGGCAGCCTTAATTGATGAGCTCATTAAACCCATTATTAGAGAAATTGATTTCAAATAGGCATTTACAACTGGCTGGCAACAAGGGAAAAAAAAAAAGGTGAAGCGAAGATATCAGCGAATGTGGAGAAAATAAGTAAAATACATAATGAAGCAAGTCATTTTATAGGTTTGTTTAATGGAAGCGTCGAAAATGTATCAGTCTCTACGTGGACCTTAAACACTCATTTATGTACTAATAAAGGTTTCCTCTCGCTCTCTCTTTTTGCCTTCCCTCTTTGCGACCCATTAATGGAAAGTCGGGAATGACTGCAATCTTTAATTCCAGTCTGCAACTAATTAATTAATTAACCTTGGCTGAAACAATCAATTAGCCAGTCATGCAGAATCGACACTTTAAAGGTCTGCGGGAAACGGTCGAGCTGCTCCGGCGCTGGAGGAATTTTTTAGCATTTCATTTATTTTTTTGCTTAGAAGTCTCTGAGAATAAGTGACATTGATATTTAGTGACGTCTGGAATTTCGGGAAGGTTTTTATGGTAATACCGGATAAAGGTACAAGGTGCAGAACTGGAGGTACAATGGTCGGTAGTGACAACCGGAAGTTCTATGGGTTACAAGATGGTGGAGGCCAAGTGTGATTGTTCTTCTCAAGCCATTGTTCACCAGAACAGAGGTCTCCTTCTTCCTACACCATTTTAAAATGACGGACCTGCAACACACTCCAATTATAGTCAATGGGTTCCGCCAGACCCTGTCTGTAAATTTTTTTCTAGGTCCACCTATACATTGTTCTAGACCAGTGAGTGAGTTAGTATGGACCTGGCATTACCCTCCTCTTGAGCTGTGTCAATGGCATCTCATTCAGCCAGCAGTAGCCTCTTCTACAGCAAAATCCTCTAAAAATTCTATCTACAGATGGGTCGGATTAGCTACTAGTCATACATTTAGGAGCAGAGCTGGAACATCAGTGATTGTTGCTGTGAGTGTACCAACTTCCCTCTAATGTCTTTTCTGTATGTTCTGCTTTTGGGTTTGATCACCTGTTTGTTTTCCGGGTCTTTAGAAGGCCACTCCGCATTAAACCTCATTGCTGGCTAATTAGTTTTTGTCCTGTTAGTTTGGCTTTTGTCTCTGAACCTTGCTCTTGTGTTTCTGACCCCTGGCTTCGCTGTTTGATCTCACTCCTTTCTACTGATTTGGCTCCCACATTCCTGTTTCGTTTTGACCTTTGTTTTGCTCCTGGACCTGCTTCTGCCTCACGCTCTGTACCTCGCTGCCATCTTGTTGCTGACCAGATAGATGACTACTCCCCTGCTACTCCTATTTGTACTTCTCTGTCATTTCTGCTGCCGACCGGATAGATGACGATCCTACTTTATTTGGCAAAATACATGTGTAAAAATACACGTGTAAAAATCAGACTCCCATTGTCTTCAATGGCATTTTCTTTTACGCGTTTAAAAAAACACGCCGAAATACACATCAAAATACACGTCAAAATACACATCAAAATACACGTCAAAATACACATCAAAATACACGTCAAAATACACGTGTAAAATGTCATTGAAGTCAATGGGAGTCTTATTTTTACACATGTATTTTTACACGTGTATTTCGCCAAAATACATACGCGTTTACTCCGTGTGAAGGGGCCCTTATCCTCATCTGCTTTTGTGACCGCTTCCTGTATTTGTACATAACACATATTTTTCCCCATGAAGCACTGCAAAATATGTCTCCATACACCATTGTCTGTTCAATGGGTACTTCCCCTGACCTCCATTGCTGGTATCGAATTCAGTGGTCAGTACCCTGCCCAGTACTGATGAGGGGCAAGAACCTCGAAATAAAGTCTAAAGACTAGGGTTGAGCCGATCTTGACTTTTCAGGATCGATTTTGAAATCCGATTTCCGATCATTTTTCATTCGAACCCGATCTCGATCCCAATTCCGATCCCAATGCAAGTCAATGGGATTTTTTTTACTAATCGGAGATCGGATTTTAAAAACAATCCTATTCACTACACAGCATGGAATCTAACAATTGAACGCTTTAATTGTTAGAATCCACGCTGTGTAGTGATTTTTTTTAATCAATAAGTAGCCAGAGGATTTTTTTTTTAATCCTCTAGCTACTTAGTCCCCCCTGGTGTCCACTTACCTGCAGAGATGGCTGGTCCGGTGCCCGGTGTTCTCATTCTTCTTCGCCTCGCTGCCCCCTGCCTCCTAGGTTAGGAGAGTGTGGGCGGGTACAGGGCGGGGAGACGTGACATTTACCCTCCCAGTACCTGCCCACACTCTCCCAAGCTACAAGCCCCGCCTTCTTCCTAGCTCTTTAACACTAACCTGGGAGGCGGGGGCAGCGAGCTGAAGAAGAACGAGAACACCGGGCACTGCACCAGCCATCTCTACAGGTAAGTAGCTACTAGAGATGTTAGCTAGTCTCCCATTAGAATTAATGGACGCAGCCGGCGCTCAGGGGGTTAAGGCTGTGTGCTGGCTGCTTCCATTCATTCCTATGGAACTGCAGCGGAGCCTTCATTCTGAGTATACACTCCGCTCACACTGAGTATACACTCTGCACATTGTTAGCTTTTCCCATAATGCTTGGCCAGTAGCAAAGCATTGTGGGAAATAATCACCAATCTCGATCCCACCTAAAAAGATTGTGTTCGGAATTCCGATCGCGATCGTGAAATTTTCTCGATCGCCGATCGGAATCCGATCTTTTCCGAACACGATTGCTCAACCCTACTAAAGATGAGTCTCAAGTCATAAGTTACTTTTCATATGTTTCTACATGGAGCATTGCCTAAGAATAAGTCTACATACACTAAAGTCTCTTCAAAAAGAACCACCGCCTCCCCTGAGCTCCATCTATGGCATCTCATTCAGCCAGTACGTCTGTACTCTGATCTGTACCGATGATGGCAAGAACCTTAAAAAAGTCATCTACAGATGAGTCCTTGGCTTGGCTGATATCAACTACTTTGCATGCTCTTATTATAATACGCGAAACATTCTTTGGTTTACTCGCTACCTAAGAAAGTGGCGCTAATAACTATAGTAGTACCTATGCTTGAGATTATGGGCGTGAATGTATGTGGGATTGAAGGTCATATCCGTCCATTGTTTGTTGTTGCTCTATCCTTTGTCATTTGGATTCCCTATTAGAGATAAGGGGATATCGTCACTCTATAGAGAGAGACCACCATTTAGGTGTGTGGAGTCTTATTAAGCCATGAGCGCTCCACTGTGCAAAGGAACATGGGAAGAATGTGCAAGCCTGTCTTCCATGATGTAATTAGGAAGACAGAGTCTCAGTCAAACACACCTATAGAGGGCGCTCCCTTTAACATCATGCCGACCTTCCCAGAGGCCTTTGTTTGCAAGTCTCTCACCTCTGCCAGATCAGTCCTTTCTACGTCAAGCTGATGAGATGCAAATACATCGAAACGGCTGTCCTTTGGCTGAGAAGACTGTATCTGGTATAATCCCAACATCATTGCAAATTATTATTAAAAATAATATTAATAAAATTGTACTCATATAGCATCAACGTATTCCGCAGCACTTTACAAATCAGGATTTCTTCACATCTGTCTTGGAGACTACGTTGCAGATTTTAACATATTTGTATAAAAACAATATTAACGCATGGTTCCCTGGTCCTGGTTCCATCATCTGACTACATCTTGGATTGACCCTACTCAGCGCCGCACCTCCCATGAGGCGACCTGAAGCGACTGCTTCAGGAGGCGCTATGCCAGGGCCCCAGGGAGGGCGGCATTTTTGCTGACCTAAGCCAGTCCAGGACAAGCTGTCCTGGACTGGCTTAGGGTCACCGTCACTGAGCGGTGGATTGGGGAGGCCACTGGAGCAGCGCTGCTCCAGCGGCCGCCCCTCACGCTCAGGCAGAGAACAGGTCCTCTCTCTCCTGCTCTCTACCTGTTAAGACGATCGCTCCGCATGGCCCCGCCCCCTCAGCTCAGCCCGTCCCCTTCAGCTTGGCCCGCCCCCTCCTCCTGGGGGGGGGGGGGCGGCTTTCTGATGTCTGCCTCAGGTGGCAGAAACAAATGGTTCACCCCTGACCCTACTATACTACTTGTCTCTGACCATCTTCACATATTGGATGGGTTCCGGATGCGGCTCTGATTGGTGTTGACCCTCTATCGATCATATATTTATGGCCAAAAAAATAAGCCCTTTAAGATGTCCTCCACCTCCCCATTAGAATGACATCAGCCAGTTCTAGTGCTGTATGTTGTAGGGATAATATGGCAGTAAATGTCCTTCATTGTGTATTCCAGTGCCGGGCGTAGACTGAAGAGTATTTTGCATACTATTTGCACTCATTATAAGCAATCACAGTAAAAAATACCAGGATAAAAAGCTTTCTAATAGATTGCAAATAGGTCTGTGATAGAAATGTGAAATAAAGTGGTTTGCAGCTTGTGGGTACACAAGGCCCTAATATCTATTTATAAGATATCATTTCCATAATGTATCCATATTAGCTGCCAGGCATATGGAAGAGGCGCTACTTAAGGATTAAGATGAAATACCCCATTTATAAACATTTGGCAAATATTCTTGAGGTTGACAGGGAATTCTGGACTAAATTAAAAGATCAAATTTGTATATTGTCTTGTACGATGCGTAAATCGGAGTATCATTAAATTACCATGAGAGAAAAAGCACAATCTGCACAATTGTATGAGAAGCCATTGCATATTCATTATAGTATCGGCGGCACATTGTCACAAACAAGTGTCCTGTGCGCTATACTTCGGACTATCCCTTGTAGAAGTTAAAGGAGTTTTCCTACAAGGATAGGACATAAAAGTCTGATAGATCTGGGTCCCATCTGTGAGACCCACACCTATTTCTAAAATCAACTCTGCAAGTTTTCGCTCCCCCAGCTCTTAACTCCCCACTGACAGTCTTGAAATAGTGTAGCTGCTTGAGCTGGTCCATAACTAGCATTCACTTCTATAGGAATATATTGCAGAGTTACGCTGTTTCCAGTGGCGTAACTAGGAATGGCGCGGCCCCATGGCGAACTTTTGACATGACCCCACCCCCACCCCGACCAACACCGACGCTGAAGACCTCGACCGACCCCCTCTTACGCATTCCTGCGCGTTCTATTATGTCCCATAGTGGCCCCTGCACTCAGTATTATCCCCCATAGTGGCCCCTGCACACAGTATTATTCCCCATACTGCACACAGTATTATCCCCCATAGTGGCCCCTGCACACAGTATTATTCCCCATAGTGGCCCCTGCACACAGTATTATTACCCATAGTGGCCCCTGCACACAGTATTATGCCCCATAGTGGCCCCTGCACACAGTATTATACCCCATAGTGGCCCCTGCACACATTATTATACCCCATAGTGGCCCCTGCACACAGTATTATTCCCCATAGTGGCCCCTGCACACAGTATTATGTCCCATAGTGGCCCCTGCACACAGTATTATACCCCATAGTGGCCCCTGCACACAGTATTATGTCCCACAATGGACACCCATAAACAATTATTATACTCTGGGGTCTTTTCAGACCCCAGAGTATAATAATCGGAGACCCGGGGGAATAAAAACATAAAAAACTACTGTTTCTTACCTGTCCCCGGCTCCTACGCTGTCTTCTCCGCTGCCGTCCTTCATCAATGACGTCGGACGTCACATGACGCAGGCTGGGTTCATGTGACATCAGAGATGTCAGTCAACTAGGAAGGAGGTCTGGCAGGATCCAGGTAAGGTAAGTAACAGTGTTTTTTATGTTTCTTACCTCTCCCGGTCCGCCGATCATTATACTTGGGGGTCCGAAAAGACCCCCGAGTATAATGATATCAGCGGTAGCGGCTGTCACCGGGCCCCTAATGTCCCAGGCCCTGTGGCATCTGCCTCCGCTGCTATGGCGGTAGTTACGCCACTGGCTGTTACCGCAAAGCCTGTCCTGTCAGCGAAGTTGCAATGAGGTAACAACTGAGGGACCTGCAGTAAATCCTGTAGGCACTTTACACACAGACTGCTCACCAGGGGCCTAACTAAAGGCCCTGGTGCAAAAGCTCAGTCTGGGTTCCCCCTGTGCAACTGATCCTTACATCTGTCACTAGTGTCCTCCATAGATCCTGTACATTTACTTTTCATTTATCAATGAAAGGGTTCATTTTCTCGTTTCTGACAGTGGAAGGCTGAGTATCATAAATCAGTGCACCAGAGGGCAGGGGTAATACATTTACAGTACAGGCTACCAGCCATCAAAAGAAAGGAGATCAAAGTAGTATATCAAGCCTTAAGGGTGACCCGTGGGCCTCTTAGACTTCCAAGCCCAGTCGAACCTTATAGTTACGCCCATGTTGCATACATGTGCACTGGCTGGATGGCACTGCCTAGACTATATGGGCTTCTAGGTGTTTTAGGCATTACCTCCCTTTGTCCACATCAAAGAAGATGGGGTAGAGTACAAGTAACTGACCTGTAGCTGAGGCAGCATCACCTACTGCATCCCAGCCAAGTGGGTACCCTTACATTCTAGGCTTTATCCTATATGTCTGGCCTCAATCTGTTTCCCATAACTTCCTGTCCAGGCCACACCTCTTCCTGGGTAACACTTTACTATCCTCGGCTGGAATTAAATCAGTCTTATTTCTATATGTTCTCTGCTCTAGTAATTTTTATATCTGGCCTATCCCTATAATACGTCATAAGTATCTGATCATAGGAGTCCTACAGCCAACCCCCACTTTCAAGGCCCATATTACACAAACCATGGAGCCGGAAGCTCACTATATTGTGAGGGCCGTCTACTACCAAAGACTCTCTGCCCACATCCCAGACTTCATATCTACAGACGAGAAGAGGAAACTCTACATCCTACTGGGAGAAGAAGAGGCCACTGTGGAGATCGCTGCCCAATACGTGTCCAGCTGTCACCAAACAAGAGGAAGATGAGACTCCACGGACTGTTATACCCCAAACCACCCGCCGCACCCCACCCAACCTCCCCATATAGCGGTCACCAACTAAGAGGAAGATGAGACTCTACAGACTATTATACCCCAAACCACCTGCCCCACCCCACCTCCCCATATAGCGGTCACCAACTAAGAGGAAGTTGAGACTCCATGGACTGTTATACCCCAAATCAGCCACCCCCACCCCCCACCCCTCACCCCCATACTCTCCCCCTCGACTCCAACTCCCCCCCCCACACACTTTACTAGCTTTGGCAATGCCAAATATCCATTCGGACGTGCCAATAAAGCCTATTTGATTTGATTTGTTTATGGTCTAATGATAGATCATAAGATGTAGTCATGGCCATATATGTATCTTATATTTCACGTATTTGCATTCTATAGTACAGGATTCTCCTAGACATAGAGTGCAGGAGCTCGGAATACAAATGACATCAAATTGCTGAATTTCTTTGCATTACCATAAAGTAAATGCGCCCCTTAATCTAACCCATGTATAATCAGCACTAACTAATCCAGCCGGGACACAATGGACATTTTGCCTACCACTTGACTCCATTTAATCCTTCAGGTTTTGATATTCCTCCGTAGGTTCTCCGTTTTTATGTGTTCAGATTGATTTCGCCATACATTGATTTCCTGTTGTGTGTATTGTAGAGTAAACTAGGATTATACTTTTAACAGAAGTGGATATCCCTTCTACATAAAGCTCGCTTTAGCTTCCCGGGGCTTCTTATCTTTAAAGGGGAGAGTCCAATTTTATTGAAAGTTCTAAAATCCCATTTAATTGAATTTCCTTTCTAAAAAGAACAAGCTAAGTCTAGTTTTCAATTCAGCGGAATATTTTTTTTTCCGAGCTCAAGTACTCACGGGTTACAAAGGCTTTTACAACTAAAAAGGAACTCGCATATCTTGTTCCACTAAGGGAAGAGTCATCGCTGGCTATATGGAATAATGCGCTGTCAATAGGGTGCCACGTATCTCATGATCATTCACGTATTAGAGAATCGGTTTAACAATTTGCAATGAATAATATTACATTGACTTCCATTTTTTGTCGTGTTACCAAGTCCTGCGGCATAAAGGAAGGGCTCGCATTGGCATTTGTAGATAGCGAGAGGCGCGAGAAATGGAAATACGGTATTAAAGGGGGCCTACACCTTTATGGTTTTTGGAACGGCACTGTAGCAGAGGAGTAAAAGGCTGAAAAGAGTTTTCCTACATTTGCAGTATTGATAGCCAATCCTTGGTGTGGGTCTAATTCTCAGCACTTCCACTGATCAGCTACTTAAAGGGGTTTTCCGTCCCAAAAGCATTTTTGATACCGATGACCTATCCTATGGATCCAACACCCGCACCCTGTGCAGATCACTTGATCCAGAAGCTACAGTAGTGGATAGAGAGCAGTAGGGGTTCTGCTCCTGTTGAGCCCCATCCATTGTACAGCTCCACTCCTATTACCTCCACCAGCGCCGCACCTCCCATGAGGTGACCTGAAGCGACCGCTTCAGGCGGCGCTATGCCAGGGCCTCGGGAGGGCGGCATTTTTGCTGACCTAAGCCAGTCCAGGACAAGCTGTCCTGGACTGGCTTAGCGTCACCGTGTCTGCAGCCCAACACGGGAAGCGAGCGGTGTATTGGGGCGTCCCTGCTGGATGCAGCGCTGCTCCAGCGGCCGCCCCCTCACACTCAGGGAGAGAGCAGGTCCTCTCCCTGCCTGCTCTCTGCCTGCGAATGCCGCTTGCTCCGCTCGGCCACGCCCCCTTTCCGCTCGACTCCACCCCCTTCCGCTTGGACCGCCCCTTTATTGTGACACCCCCCCCCTCAGCTTCGCCCCTCCTCCGGGGGGGCTTTCTGATGCCGCTTCAGGCGGCAGAAAGCCCAGGTTCACCCTTGACCTCCACCAGTGTCCACTCTAAGTTTGACTCTCTGGAAAGGGCAGAGTTAAAACAACATATTAATGGTAAAGATGGACTCAATACAGTGGATTGCACTGACCCTGTTTTTTTGGCCGAACCATTTTTGGATGCCCAACAGTTTTGTTGCTCATGATCCATGACTTTTTATTGATGTTTTTATGAAAGTTTTTGCTACGTTAACCCTTAAGGGTCAATAACCTTATTTAAAGAGGACATTTCCTGTCCTCGGGCACATGCGGTTTTATATACTGCTAGAAAGCCGACAGCTGAATTCAGCGCACTGTTAGCTTTCCCATTATGTGCCACGTGGGAACAACTATCAGTGCTGTTACCGATAGCTCTTCGCTATCAGAAGAGCGTTCCTGACAGTATAACTGGGAACGTCCTTCCTGACAGTACTCGTCCATAGACTAGTACGGGGGGGGGTGTACCTAACTGCTCAACGTCATCACTGAGTGGTAAGGAACCCCCCACAATATAGCAATCCACACAGTACTGTCAGGAGGAGCGTTCCCAGCTAGACTGTCAGGAATGCCCTTCTGACAGTGGGTAGACATTGGTAACAGCACCGATATGTCTTCGCCTGGAGCACGTAACGGAAAAACCAACAGTCCACTGAATTCAGCGCACTGTCGGCTTTCTAGCAGTATATAAAACCACATGTGCCCGAGGACATGAAAGGTCCTCTCTAAAGTAATAGTTTGAGAGTATATAAGAAACTTTGTAATATATATTATAAAAATGCCTCTTTCTTCACTTACCTTTCCCTAGATCCATCCTCACTAAACTTTCACTCTGAAATTTCTGCTGAATTGTTGTTAGAGCAAGACAGACAGGAGGTCAGAGAAGTATCATGTGACAGCTCACAAAGAAGTCTATGCCAAAACCCATACGGAGGAAGAGTTGGGTAAGAGAGGAGAGACTTTGGGATAGACAAACCTAAATAGGATTCCTTGTTAGAGCGTCTTCTCCTCTACTTACTGTGTGCAGTCTATGGTAGATATTATACCGTAGCATCTAAGATCCATCCACCAGCTCAGGAAGAACTGAAAATTAAAGATAGAACCTGTTGGGGGGAAAAATGCTACAAAATACCAGTCGTGGTCAAAAATTGTGTTACTCTTCATATATACATTTAAATACAGATTTATGTAAAGTTTATGAAAAGTTAGTCTTGCTTTAAAATTTGGCATGGTGCTCCCGTGTTACTTGGGGATTTGGGGTTTGGTCCTATCTTTCTACACCCCTCATACATTTGCATGTACCCATCACCTGATGACACTTGTTCTTACATTTTGTATCCCGGTTTGTTAATATTTTGTGAGAACAGAGAACTCAGTGAAGCATTTATCGGCAGGAGTAGGAAAGCCTGATAGCAATCTTCAGCAATTACCAACCGTACTCACATAGAAAGATTTAGTGAAGTTGGACCGTGCCAAAATTTCCGAATCTACAGTGACTGCTGGAGATGAATGAACCAGCTCTAGATTTATCAAACCTTCAACATCTCTGTTTTCACAAATTGTTTTTTCTAGAATGAAATGGATGATGTCAATTTGATCTACTAAAATCCACTAAGTCCCTGTCATTTTTCTGCTCTGATCCAAAATCCATTAAAACAAGGACAGTTTCTGTGTTCCATGTGACCAGGTGAAGCCATAATACAGTGACAATGGTATTGAGGATCAAAGTCAATGATAGTTATGGGTAGGGGGTCATAAAAAAGTTACCGAGGAGATGCCAACCCCCATTACAGGGGACCAATAACATATCGTAATGCATCGGGCAAGGGGGACTTACCTGACTACACAAACAATAGATATATCAAATACATTATGATTAGAGATGAGCGAACACTAAAATGTCCGAGGTTCGAAATCCGATTCAAACAGCCGCTCACTGTTCGAGTGTTCGAACGGATTTCGAACCCCATTATAGTCTATGGGGGGAAATGCTCGTTTCAGGGGTACGCAAAATTCGATAAAATTATACTTACCAAGTCCACGAGTGACGGTCGGGCTGGATTCTCCTTGAAGTCTTCTCCTGGCGCAGCGCCCCCGCGGCGTCTTCCGGCTGGAATTCACTCTGCCTAGGCATCGGGGCCTAGGCAGAGCCGACTGCGCATGTGCGGTCGACTCTGCCTGGCCCGACCCCTGAGCAGAGACGACTGCGCATGCGAGGGCATGCCCGCGCATGCGCAGTCGGCTCTGCCTAGGCCGGATGCCTAAGCAGAGTGAATTCCAGCTGGAAGACTCCGCGTGGACGCTGCACAGAGAAGACTTCTAAAGGTAAGAGAAGAACCAGTGTTGATTGGCAGAACGTATAGCATTCAAGTATTTCGAATACCGTAGTATTCGATCGAACACCTGCTCGCTACACCTACACTACTTGCTCATCTCTAATTATGATGTCATCATACAAGTAAGAAATTAGTTAGTTCATGGATGGGAGTCGTGATGGTATTTGCACCCTGGCCTAGTAAATGATTGCCCTGCATTGTACTTATATAATAAGAAAGCTCTTTGGAAAACTTATCCATGACGCCCAATTCACATGACGGATTTCAAAAGGGCATTCTTTTCGGAAATGGCGGGTCAGTGTTCAAAGGTATGCCTTGTTTTCAACATGGAAGCCTACATACAAGACAACTTACATATCTGAGCACTTATACAGTGGTGGAGCCATATATTTAATGGAAGGCTCAAGCCTGGTGTGAACAGAGTCGACACTACATGAAATGGAGATTTGGGCCTCTAGTCAGTTTTATGGATTGCCAAAAACTGAACATAACCTTAAACACATGTAAGAGTACATTCCTATTTCTTTAGCTCAGACCACCATGAATTTCTGGAATGAAAATCCGGCAGATTCCTCACAAACCAGACCTGTGGAATGGATTAAAAATAATCTAAACATTTGTGACATACAAGAACCTCCGATACTGCGGTTCCTCCATTTCCCAGGTTCTCCCGCTGCTCTCTACTTCCTGGTCCTTATCAATAAACAGGCAATACTGCTCAGCCAATCAAAGGTTAGGATGGGTCACCTCTATGGCCAGTGATTGGCTGAGAAGTCACTTCCTGTATGTCCAGAGGGAACAGGAAATAGAGAGCGGGGGGGGGGGCACCTAGGAAGCATCGGAATACCAAAAGTGGGGACTTATTGAAAATATCACCTGTGTATATAACTTGTGTCTCCAATGTTGCCTCTTATTGGGGTTGCCTTTTGTTGAACCTTTGGATACCATGATATTACCATGGCCCACTTTGAGATTATCTGATACTCGGGTGGGGCAGTCCAACACAGGAGCCACTGTATGCCATAGCAGTTCTCTAAAATTTGGGTCTTAAGTTTCTCTCTTAAGACTTGGGTCTTAAGGGAGGGACTCTTGTTTTATGAAGTTCTTACCCTATTCTAGTCTAGTCTAGTCTAATATTAATCTTAATGGAACTCTTTGCTCAGTTTATTGCCTCTGGGGTTCTATTTCGTCCAAACCTTAGGTTTCTGGACTGGTTCTGAGTCACACCTATATTATATGTGTAACATCTCTGCCTGTTTGGGTCACTGTGCCACCCTCTGCTCGCATGCGGCTGTGCAGGAGGCGTGTGCAGTTTGGTTCCTTGCTTAATGTTTTTGGTTGCACTGTGTGAACACGGCTCTAGTTCTGTGATTGAATTTCCTCCACACCCGTCTTCTGCCCTTGTTGCCCCTGTTCATGAAGTGGTTAATTCGTGTGATTGACACCCTGTCTACCTATTAACTTCAGGGTGGGTTCTTCAACCCTATTTAAGTTTGACTCGCTAGCTGACCTCATTTTGTTGTTATTGTCTTGTCTGCGTTTTGTGTATCACATATATAGGAAGGGATCGTCTCCAAGTTGCCGCCTATTGCGTAGGATAGGGCCAGGCAATAGGAAGGGACAGTGGGGGGGCTTCAGCTTAGGGCTCACTGTCTCTTGTGCCCCTTTCTCCAGGGTTTCCAGCAGCTACTGGGGAATTGCTGTCCTGGCAATTCCATAACCACTAGAGATGAGCGAGTAGTACTCGATCGAGTAGGTATTCGATCGAATACTACGGTATTTGAAATACTCGTACTCGATCGAGTACCACTCACTATTCGAATGGAAAAGTTTGATGCAGAACCAGCATTGATTGGCCGAATGCTATACAGTCGGCCAATCAATGCTGATTCTTCTCCTTCCTTTAGAAGTCTTCTCCGTGCAGCTTCCCCGCGGCGTCTTCCGGCTCTGAATTCACTCTGCCAGGCATCGGGCCTGGGCAGAGCCGACTGCGCATGTCCGCTTGTAGTGCGGGCATGTGCAGTCGGCTCTGCCCAGGCCCGATGCCTGGCAGAGTGAATTCAGAGCCGGAAGACGCCGCGGGGACGCTGCAAAGAGAAGACTTCTCGGAGGATCCAGCCCGACCCTCACTCGTGGACTTGGTAAGTGTAATTTGATCGAGCGTTGCCTACCCCTGAAACGAGCATTTTCCCCCCATATACTATAATGGGGTTCGATATTCGATTTGAGTAGTCGAATATTGAGGGGCTACTCGAAACCAATATCGAACCTCAGACATTTTACTGTTCGCTCATCTTTAATAACCACGTAAATACCACTTGGTACCGAGTCGATCCCCCTCCTCTCTCCTCTTTCTCATCGTCACAGGTATTACATGTACTATGGTGGCTGGATTTACTATTATAATGATCTTGTCTGCCAGACCCCAACTACACAGGTAATACTAGTGAACACAAGAGAGGAGGGGAATGGCGAATAAATTTGGATGCCTGGTGTCGTTCCGATCAAATGACCCTGAGTCGGAATCCCTGGAAACGTGAACTTTGGGTGAAAAAGAACTTTCGAGGAAATAAGATGAAATTTCCTGAGTAACCCTATAAATGCCCAATGCCTTTTAAAGTTTACAGTAGACCTATTTTTAAAAATATTTAATATCATTGGAATCTTAAAAGCAAATTTCTTTTTTAAAATTTTTTTGAAAAACAATGTATTTGTCCAATATAAGTATGTAAGCTGATCTTCCATCAGACTCTCCTATGGTGCTTGCTTTTTCTCTACCCGTTTAGCTCAGCGTGGCTCTAAATGAACACCTAGGCGGCGCCGACATACTCGTCTGTAACAAATTCTATCATTTTATGACCACAAAGGGTGCAGAAAACACAAATACCCACAGAAAATTCCAAAACATGTTTGCCTACTTTCATGGTCAGTAGAGCTGTCTCTCCTCCGACTTGTTATCCGACCTCGTCTTTACATTTGTTCTCCTGTTCGGGGCTCCATTATGATAAATAAAACATGAAAAGGAATGGAGGAATTGTACGGCTTTTATTTACTCACATTTTTGATACATGGCTCTAGATGAATGCTTCTCTCTTTAATAAAACCCTTGACTGCTTCAGTGGCAAATGTGATTTAAGTACGGCAAAGACAACCATGATTCACAAACTCTTTTCTGCTCCAGCACTGACCGTTATCTGATGCCTCTTCATGCACAGTTGCCCAAATGACAGTTTAATGGCTCGCTGTAAAGGCTAGTTATTTTGTATCTCTATCCAGTGAAAATGGCTAATGGTGATAAGAGAGAAGGGAAAAAAAAAATTGCACGTATCTTGAGAGCCTCATCCCGGCTGCTTAGCACAGGCTCCGAGCTGTATCTCCCCATTACTTTTTCCTTTGGTCCATTGAACCAATGATGAAATATTTAAACAAGGACTAAGTGCAATTAAAAGGTGTCAGCGAGACGGAAGCGCCCCCACTTGGCGCTGATACGATATGCATGGGAGACGCCGAGAAGACGTCTCAACCCCACCCCGATCTGTAGCACATAAAGGCAAATATTTCTCGTACCAGGATCGACTGACCTTATTCATCTTCTATAAGATAATGAAGAAAAAATGTATCAAAAAAATTCAAAAATATCTGACCCATAGGTTAAACAAGCTTAAAGGACATCCACATTGCTGGTTATTTTCCATTGAGATATAACAGCAGTTGAATTTCCTAATGTCTGCCAAGGCACAAAAATGTGATTTTGCATCAGTATTCATGATGTAATTGGTGCCGGTGGGCCAGGTTCAGACGGGCAGCAGATATTGACATGATATGGCTTCAATACCCAACACAGGTCAATTTACACTGCGGAGGTTTTGCACAATGTTAAGGGTTGTATAAATTACATCCACTTGGCTGGTGCATTATGTAGTATATAACCCATGGGGACATACCCTTAGGGGAAAGTTACACCACTTTTTGCAGTGTCAGTTTTCCCTATAACCCAGAAAAGCCCCCAGTACATGCATCACAGGTATCCATAGGCTCCCATATACATTGGTATAACATTTCGCTGCATGGGGTAGCAGAGTGGACTGTTTGGATTTACAATCAGAGTTTTTGGAAGATAACATGAACATAACAGGTAAAGATTTACCTTTTCAACAAAGAAAATTACAAACTAGAAGTATCTGAAGATGAGGATTTTCTCACCAGGACAATCCCTGTACTCTGCTAGGATATATGGGCATTATAGATGGAGGTCCAATGCTCAGGTTGCCATATGCACATCTAGTGCTACATTATATGTGGCTAGTCATAAATGATTGATAGATAGATAGATAGATAGATAGATAGATAGATAGATAGATAGATAGATAGATAGATATCTTGAGAAAGGTTCAGATAAGAACCGAAAACGTCGCTGCTTGGAATAAATCCACACTTTTTCTAAATATTGGAGTGCTGCCATTTTTTCCATTTTCTAGATAGATAGATAGATAGATGATAGATAGATGATAGATAGATAGATATGAGATAGATAGATAGATAGATAGATAGATAGATAGATAGATAGAGAAAGGTTCAGATAAGAACCGAAACGTCGCTGCTTGGAATAAATCCACACTTTTTCTAAATATTGGAGTCCTGCCATTTTTTCCATTTCCTAGATAGATAGATAGATAGATAGATAGATAGATAGATAGATAGATAGATAGATAGGAGATAGATAGATAGATAGATAGATAGATAGATAGATATGAGATAGATAGATAGATAGATAGATAGATAGATAGATAGATATTAGATAAATAGATAGATAAATAGATAGATACTATAGATAGACAGATACGATAGATAGATAGATAGATAGATAGATAGATAGATGATAGATAGATAGATAGATAGATAGATAGATAGATATTAGATAAATAGATAGATAAATAGATAGATACTATAGACAGATACGATAGATAGATAGATAGATAGATAGATAGATAGATAGATAGGAGATAGATAGATATTAGATAAATAGATAGATAGATAGATAGATAGATAGATAGATAGATATGATAGATAGATAGATAGATAGATAGATAGATAGATAGATAGATAGATAGATAGATAGATAGATAGATAGATTTCCCCCTACACATGGTTAAAATAATGATTCATAGTATTGTGTCAGCTTTATTAACATCACCTCTCGGCCTGCAATAGAACATAGATCTTTTTCTCATGCTAAATGTCACCATTGTTCTCGGCAATTCTCGCAGCCACTTCCAGGGCACAGCGCAATTCTTCAGTTCTCCAAAAATGTAAGTGAAAGGTCTGTGAGTTATTACAAATCTACTCCATCTCTCCGGGGCGTGCAGCAGAGCCCTGAAGTGGAAAAAGCTTTTCTTCTCCTGTTTAAGTTACCATGGAAGATGGAATAGTGACACGGATGTAGTGGTCACTTATCACTGGCATCGCCATCACTTTATCATCTATAAATACATCTGTTGCTGCCATACTTCTTAGGAAGTCTCTCAAGTTTTACTTCTTTAGGATCAACCAGTTTTTTTGCTTATTTTCTGGAAAAAATAAAGTGATACAACCAATAGAAGAAATGTCAGACAGATTTAAGGTATTTGTGAACCTTACACAGCAGGGTCAAAGAAAAAAAAAAATAAGGCAAGAAAGCAAGGCTCTGTACAGTGCTGTGCCTACATACATCTCCTCCAGTATACTGCCACCACCTGCGTGGGCATTGCATCAAAAACTACAACGGGCGTGGCTGGAAGTGTTTTCCAAAGTTTAGGATGAGCAGCCCCATCCTGTATCTGACTGCAATAACAGTGATATAACTATAGGGGGGGGGGGGGGGGGCAAAGATAACAGTTGCACTAGGGCCCTGGTGCATGAGGCGGACTAAAGGCTACTGTGATGTATTGAAAAAACACCAGTACTGTAAATGGCACGTGGGAGTTGTGGGTTCTTAATAAAAATTTGGCAATGGGACACAAGTAATTCAAGTAGTATAAAGTATATTTGTCATAGTTAGAACTGGATCCATCCTTGCACTTGTGGGCTCTTAAGGCAGCTTCCTCCATAGGTAGATGCCGGATCAAAATGGTTCTTAGTTTGTTAGATCCTGAGAAGGTGTTTTGCTCTTGTACAGAACTCCTTGTTTACCTGTGTATTGACCCTTGACCTATTCTCTAACATCTATACTGATTTCTGTATCTATCATTTGCTTGTTCATGACCATTGCACCTGTGCTGCCCACCCTGGCCTTCTACTTGTTCCCATCCATTTTACCTGTGATCCTCACTTTTAGCTTCTACTTATTCCTGATCATTTACTTGTTCATGACCATTGCACCTATGCTGCCAATCCTGACCTTCTACTTGTTCCTGACCATTGCACCTGTGCTTCCCACCCTGACCTTCTACTTGTTCCTGATAATTTTACATGTGATCCCCACTTTGAGCTTCTACTTAATCCTGATAATAGCACCTGTGCTGCCAATCCCGACCTTCTTCTTGTTCCTGACCATTTCACCTTTTCTGCTCAATCTGACCTTCTACTTGTTACTTACCATTGCACCTGTGCTGCCAATCCTGACCTTCTTCTTGTTCCTGACCATTTAACCTTTTCTGCTCAATCTGACCTTCTACTTGTTCCTGACCATTGCACCTGTGCTTCCCACCCTGACCTTCTACTTGTTCCTGATAATTTTACATGTGATCCCCACTTTGAGCTTCTACTTAATCCTGATAATAGCACCTGTGCTTCCAATCCTGACCTTCTACTTGTTCCTGACTATTGCACTTGTGCTGCCAATCCTGACCTTCTACTTGTTCCTGACCATTGCACCTGTGCTGCCCACCCTAACCTTCCACTTCTTCCTGACCCTGAAAGTAATCTGCTTTCCTCCTGTCTCCAACTTCTGGCCTCTACTTGGACTACCATCTTGCCTGACCACTGTTATGTAGCACCAATGTCTCTTGGTCCTCAACCATGACTAAGGTGCAGACTGATAGTCTCCCCACAGCAATGTTGTGGGTTACAATTTTCTGGCCATAGGTGGTCAATGATGTTCTGTTGGGTTAACCTTATAGCTGCTTATAAGATAATAACCTATATCCACCACCACCCAAAAAGTGATCTCTATAGTCCAGTTTTTTGTTGGCCTCATCTAGGAGACGTCCTACAATTACTATATGGGACCCCACTAGTCGTATGTTATATGGCTGTAATTTCACTATAACCTTGACTTTCTCCTCCCTCCATATCTTCTCCTTTTTGGTATAACATTATCCTATAATTGCCTTGGCTGTAATGTTCTTCTCTCTCCCCGTATCTAAAGTTTTCTTATTATCTGCCATTTTCCCGGTATATTTCTACATACCATCTAACTTTATTTTTGTAGTTCTCCCGGTTGCAAGTATTAAAATGAGCCAAATGTTTCATATTGGTTTTGGTCTGTGAATTCCTGAATCATCTAGAGAATATGAGCTTACTGATGAAAAGTACTATTTTGTGTTATGAACCAGAAAATAATAGCCTATCAGACTATAGAAAGTCTTCCAGAGCATCCATCTTTAATCTTCTTGTATAAGTGTTCGGGGGACTGTAATTTCCAATAACAATAAAGGAATAAATAGCTCATTAACCCCTTTAAAACTTCCAGAGGGATGACAGCGACTAAATGAAGTGATGGTAGTGGAGTCACTGCTCAGTACCAACTTAAAGCGGTACGGCCATAGATATTTTTCTTTGTATTTTTGCATTCATATTGAAGGATATGAGGTTTTTTTTATACTTATCTCGATTAAAGGGGTTGTCCCTTTCCTGGATGTGCCTTGGAGTAAATACCTGATCGACCTAGGCCCTGCTTTAAGGTTCCCTGGGCTACCAATAAGTGTTAGTTAGTCACGGCCAGGAAGGCTTTTCCACTGTCATGACTATCAGAGGTAGAGATGTAACTTGAAGCTCCTGGGCTCCAATGCAAAATCTGTAATGGGGCCACTACCTAACCTGTCCCATTTATAATAGTGGTATATATTTTGTGTAAGAGGGACCTTTGGGGGACTGCAGGGGAAAAGTAACACTACATGGTGGCCAATCCGATGGATGGTTCAAGACCACCAGAACACAATCTGTTAATACACAGAAACTCGGCATTCAGACTCATAAATGGTTCACAAGTAGGTTGTCTATCTGCTCTGATAGGACATATGGACAGGGGTTGTTATCATGAGAAATGTTACTACCATTATTTTCTAATTCGACGTATTGAAGAAATACTCATGGCCCAATACCTAAGTAGCACTAGGACATACAACAATCAAAGCTAAATTCTTCTTCACCCTATGGACATTTATTTAGGGTAGGTCTCGCCAGCTTTATGATATGTGATAGGAACCTGAGAAGTGATACTATGTTGACAAGCGAAAAAGGACCTTCTGTCATAGAAGTGATAAAGTGGTGGTGCCAAGTAGTAGCTAAAAAAGGTGCTATACTATGGGCCATGCAACCTTTATGTATGCCATTGGTGTGACTGCTATGAAGTCCTTTGAGATGGACCATACTAATTTTAATGGGGGATGAGAATCCACAAAGGCACATGGGCTTGTTTTTTAGCTAAATAGGGTGTCCTGTTGCACACATTTAGAAAGGTTGGTACCAATGAGCACCTGCGAAATTTGATGTATCATATCAGACCTCTCTTATACTCAGTATACTGCTGCAGAGACTGTTTTCTAGCTGGATGTTTATAGATAGTGTGGCTATGGTACCACTAGTGGAAAAGGTAGCTTCATGTCCTAGCCCTGCATCAAAGCCTTAGTAGTAATAAAACCATGCACTGGTGGAATTACGATTGGCTTTCTTCTTCCCTCTGTGCAACTTTATTGTGGATGCAGTAAGAAGAAGCAATGGATTCTACCATCAATTATAAAGTGGTATTGGCTCTAGCTGAGCTAGAGCTCCTACCTGTCTGGCTGCAGCCATTGAGATTGCCTCTATTTAGTGTTTCCCCTTGCGTTGTACCACAATGACTTCTATAGATAAAGCAATGCTTTATACAGTGCATCTGCTGAGACTTGACTTTCTTACTGACTTATATACACCTTTATATCTTCTTATATATTATGTTTATCTTTGCTATATGTCCTGCATCGTTTATGCATGCCATTGGTGTGACTTCTTTGGAGCCCTGTAAGAAGACCAACAGATATTCCCAATGATACCCCCATAGACATGCAGATTCAGCTAAGCGTGCATGTTCTCTGAATTTGAGAGAAGACTAGACCACTGCTGAGAATAAAAGGATCCACTTGTAAAATCCAACAGCCCAATACATCCCCATGGATAGATGATGTCTGGAAGAGCCACCAGGACACCCCCATACACATCAGATAGTCATCCGAAAAAAAATGTTTATCTAATACATATGGAAACTGTAAACCGCAATACCAGACACAGCCAGTAAGCAAGAAGGGCATCATCTACTGTATTTCTATGTGATTTTCTTAAAATTTTCCAAAGCTTCCGCCATCACTATGATGAAATCTGAGTATAAGCAACGGCGCTGAGCACGGTTAGGATACCGGACCTCCGTTCCCTGGTCAATAAGCAATTAGTATTTTATGACACAACACAAGTGGATGTGTTAATAGAGGATTGTTGGAACATGAACACATGAAAGGTAAGGATATTTTTTATGGCTTTGAGAGAACTGTGTGTAACACACCAAAGTCAATTTTTATGTCTCTGATGATTGTGTCCTCCGGACGTCTCCAGAAAATAGCTTTCCCCAAATCATTCCATTAACACAAAATTGCACTTGCTTACAAACTGTTCTCTTGTGTCGAATGGCCGAAGACGCTAAGCAGCTTGTACCATTAACACCCAGGTGATTAAAAGGCAAAAATAACGTAAAAAACAAGTGTAATGTATCATATAGGAAGAGGAAAACTGTTTCCTGCCCAATGAATAATAAAGATAGAATAAAACAAATCTGTAAACATGAAGAAGATACATAACAGGGATCGAGAGAAGGTATCACAAGGAATTACACCCTTTTATCAACTTTTTGTGTCATTTCTTCACATCTATGATGGTTGTGTAGTATGTATGCTGGGGAACGTTCCCAATGTATAGGCTCGGCATAGCCATAGGGCTCCATTTGCTTCACAGAAACCAAAAGAGACCAGTGTACCCTACACTGTGTACATCAGATTACTGCAAAGACAAGTGTTGTAAAAAAAGAAAAATAAGTGCAGGATGTATTTTCTTAAATTGTAAGTAAATTTTTATTTGTTGTTATTTTATTATTTATTTTACTTTTTTATTATTTTGATTTTTAAATCAATAATACAGGTTATGAGAATAAAATTTGCAATATACTGCTTGACTCTGTAAACCTATGACCCTTGTCTTCACTTCTTATGTGAGTGATTTCAGTCTGTACTCCATACACAAGCAGATATTTATACAATATAGTCTAGGGAAGGAGGAGAAGGAGAGAGATAGGGATGAGGCCATGTACAGCATTAAATGAGTCACTTCTGGGTGGAGAGTATTGTATCCTCATACAGTATGATGGCCGTGTACTGCCCCCTACACTGCATGTTGCTCCTTTTAATGGCTTCCACGCACTATATTACCCAATTTCTTGGCTCCAGTACACTTTACTGCACCTTGTATTGGGCCCCATACAGTATACAGCCCTATTTATTTGGCACCCATGCTGTATAGTTCTGCTTTAATTGCCCCCCCCTCCCCCGACACATTGCAGTTCCCCTTTATTAGTCTCCATACAATATACTGCCTCTTTATTGGCCCCCACACAGTGATACATTAGATCATTACCTATTAGATTTTTCTGCTTTGGCCCCAGCCTACCACTACAACATCAGGACAACATCAGGACCTGACTTTCCTATGTTGTTCCACATCAGGACGTAATGCGTGGCGCCCCCTGGAACCGCAGCAGAGGTGAGCATGAGCAGAAGCGAGGATTCATAAGTTAAATATCCACCATTACCTATTGGTATAATCCAATAGGTAGCGGGTGACATCACATGCCCTGCCACTATGGTGGTAGCTCCACCGTTGGAATAAGTGTCTCCATCGCTACCAATGTAGCACCAAAAATAGTGTCACACGGTTTCTCTGGTATTAGTGCACTTCAATTTCTTCAAATTACTTGCCATAATAATGTTGAAAATTACCTCCATATATGATATCATACATAGCCAAAAAATAAAACCATATGACATCCCAAAGTAATGCCTCACAGTACATCTACAAGTAGTAGCATATATGATTGCCCCCAAAATAGTGCCATAAATTTCCGACACCAATACTGAATCCAATAGAGTACAAAATTGTTTCCCCAGAAATTGTATTCGTTGCTTAAAGGGGTTGTCCAGACAAAAATGGACAACCCTTGTAACTTTTAAATCAGTAGGGGAGATTGACAAATTTAAACAAAAAATTCATACTCATCTGTCCCCAATGCCCCAATGTCCTTCCAACGTGTTCTGGTGCTACTGCTGCACGGGTCTCTTCCGGAGTTCACGTGACTGTTGAGGCCAATCAATGATTGGCATGTGATGTCACGACCTGTGACATCACAGGTCTCTTCCTGAGGCTGCCAGTTGGCCTCAACGATCACGTGACCACTGAAGGCAATCAGTGGCTTCAGCAGAATTCCGGAAGAGACCAAGGAGAAGCTGCCAGAGCAAAAGAACCATGACACCACGACAAAAGGTGAAAGTGCCCCATAAGCTTAAGTCCTTCGAGATGTGTAGAGAGAAAAGAAACTGATGGCATAGGAACTGGGGCATGGTACTGCCAAACAACTGGTTTCCAAATTAACTGGGTGTAACAACCACATTGGGAGAAGGAATCATATTTCTTCCTCTCAATGTAATGGAATAGAAAATGGATCATTGGGTTTTAGATTTTTGTGTCGATTCATATAACTATTTTACTCTATATGGGTAGAACTTGAGTATTGGCTTCATCATGAGTAACTAAGTACTGAAGTCTAAAGTCAATTATCTAAGTTACCATTGAAGTATATAAGGCTATATTGACATCTGGGTGGAGTTCATCCGATGCAGAGTCCATCTAAAATCCCAATCATAACGTTTTTCATCTGGAACTGTGACTTGGAAAACAATGAATTCCAGACGGACCACTTGGGGATCCATTGCTATCCACCATTCGATGGATCCACCTTTATTGTTTTATCGGTTCTTCTGTTCCTAGAACAGACTGAACAGGGGAGATGTGATCGCACCTTTATTCCTGGAAGACTGTGGAAGCTCAAAAGGAGGACCAAGTACGACGCATTCCTGGCCGTGCACATAACTTGTAGGACTCCACCACCATTCACCACCATTTAGGCTCTGTATGTATGGAGATCTTCCCCTAAGAGAAATGTTTCCAATGAGTACAGTGACATGTTTTTTTGCAGACTCCTATTTTTTTTGCAATTTCCTATGCCTATGTAAAAAGTCAGAGACATACCAAGGTACAGTAGACGACCCTATTATGGCTCCGTAATATAGACATGTGCACGAGAAAAAAAGATAGTCAACTAGCACTGAAATGATCCTAGGTCTCCTTCAAGGCCACTCATAGCACAACCTATTTTCTCTGCGCTACACGAGGAAGTATGAAGTCGCGCGCTCGGTCCTACCTTCTTTAATCGCGCACTGACAGGGCAAGAATAATTCACTGGTTGAACTAATCAAAGGTGAAAAGAGTGAATCAGTAAACGTCGTATCCTTTTGCCACTTTCATCAATCCGGCTAACTGAATTTGAGCTAAAGCTGAGCAAATTTTCTGCAAAGGGAAATTAATATGTAGCACATCTGAGACCTGGCGCGGGCCGCTAAAATTGGAAATGCTTGCATTATATCTGAGGATTGTTATCGAGAGGGAGCAGAGCCGAGGCTCAAGCAATCAGCAAGGAATCTCGCTGTATCTCTTCCATTCATGGACAACACCGGACACTTCCCATGGCGGCCGAGACTAAAAAAAAAATTCCTTTCTCATTTTCAATTTTTTGTTATTATGGCTATATTATATTGGCCATTGCGGTGGTTTACACATGATTGAATCTATTCAATTACCCATGAAGAAAGTCATGATACATATTCAAGACGTGAAGATGCTCTGGATACGGGAGAGGAAGAGTGGGAAAGAAATACGTATTTATCCAATAATACGTTTCATTTACTGGGGGTTTGGAAACAATTCTCCCTTGCGTTTGTCCCTGTCAGATCACATTATGCACAAATGAAGTTTACAAAATATCAATTCGATTTCAATAAGGGAGCTGGAATCATAGCACACGAGGGCTGAATTTACCAAATCATAAGACTTGAAGGGACCCTAGTGGTTTCCAAATATTTCCCAGTCAGAGGTAATCAAAGTCCGGTCGCGAGATGTACTTAATATATTCAATTTCTCTCTTATTCTTTCAATCTTACACATTCACACATACTTTTCATTATATTTTCACAACGAGGCGGGAATGGACAGATTGAAGAGATCGGCCATGGTGATGTGTTTTCCGAAGGCAATGTCAAATGTAAATTCCGAGTTATTGAAAAGAGCATTTTGTCCAATAGTCAAATTTTATCGATAATTAATGACCTAGAATTTGGTTAGTAACCCTAATAATGTCAGGGTCTCCCATTCACAAAAATATTCATATTACATGGAAGAGGAATTGTATATCTCGACAAACCACCTGACCTGGAAATGAGGTACATGGGTAAAACCGGCTACTCGATTGTCTATTTGTTCCCACCATCGTAACACACCATAACCATAATGTTTTACCAGCTACTCTCCAAAGGCTACTACATCGAGGAGTCATCTCCAATATATGGCTCTCCAAACTACAAAAAGTTTCAAATTCCAGCAAACTACAAAACCTAAAAGTTTCATACTCCGGGATATGGGAAACTTTTGAGATTCATTTCTGCTCAAAATGTTGGCTAACTACTTACTAGCTTCTAGGCTGTCATTTAACTTTTGGTCATTGACCTACTTTCAATGATGAAGACTAACCTCTAAGCCAGGGGTGCTCACACTTGTACAGGGGTTGAGCTACTTATAAATTGACCAAGTCAAAATGATCTACTGTGTGGGCGGGGCCTGGGTCTGCTGTGTGGGCAGGGCTCAGAAGTCTAACAAGACTGGGCGGGGCTTAACAATATAAGGGACGAGGCCTGCTCTGATGCAGACGTTCTGATTGGCTCAGAGCTCACATGGCACTGCCCAGAGCCGACACCATTGCCAGTAATGCCGGTGCCCGCAGCACAGACCCCCAGCCTGGAAGGCTCCTGCCCGTGGCCACCTGGAGAGCGGGGAACACATAATCCCCCAGAGCTGCTGCTGCTTCTGTCCCGTGTGTCTCGGCGGAGGAGCAGAGGGAAGAGACACATGGGACAGAGGCAGTAGCAGCTCCGAGGGATGACACACTCTCCAGTCTGACGCGGAAACTAGGCGGGGATGCGGCCCAGGCCCCGCCCACACATCAGACCGCACCCAGAATATGTCTGTGCTCTCGGCCTCGCGATCGACCCATACTTCCTTCGCGATCGACCGGTAGATCGCAATCGACATATTGGGCACCCCTGCTCTAAGCCAACCAACAGACTGTGAGCAAATAAGACTGGTTGGTTTAGATCATGCTTGGTCTAGGGTACTGATGGGCATTGACCTGCTTTAAAAAGTAACCCTCAAGCTACAAGAACCATTTTGTGGTACATGAATCTCCCAAGATGCTCCATATTTAGTGGCTTATCTTGGGTAATCTGTATGACAGAAATTGTCCGGGTGGGGTTACTTGTTGTCAATGACCTGCATTACTTTTGAAAGTAGGTCAATGATCAAGAGTAACCTGAACCAAATGTGATCTAAACCAACCAATGGCATCTTGAAGCTTGTTTAATGAAGTCTAGGTTAGTCTTTCTAAAGTAGGTCAATAACCATGAGCTGTATGCTTAAATTTTCTGTTACACTGTTCTGTTATTTCTTTACTTTCGATGATCTAGACAGAGTAACCTGAACCAAATGAGCTAAACTTTAGTGACCAGGGCCAGGGGCCAGGGGAGTAAAACTTGTCTTTCTGTGTTTTTCATGAAATGTCCATTTCAGGAAACCCCTGCAATGGACATTTCAGATACAAGATTGACATTCTACCAATATGTGGGCAAGGATGTCATTTGATCACTTGGCAGAACTGCTGTACCGGTGGTTATTACCAATGCAAGGTTCAGATTGGACTCTTAAGAAACCCAACTGTAATGTCTTAACAGACCCCAATACACTATCGAGTGTCATTCTTGACCGGTTGACTTCAAAGAGACTTCAAATATTGGTCATGCTGAATATTTTTGACCAGCAATTGGCTGAAAATATCAATGTTTGGCATAATCCAGCACTGTTGGCCATTCATCAGCCAACTTGAACACACCCAATGTGCCCTTTAGACATCTCAGCTGCCCCCGTATTGGACAGTTTAGTTGCCAATGTTGATGCTGCGATTGTTCCTCCTCTCCCGATTGATCATGTGGCCACTTGATGGCCGTCCGAAATGTACTGCGTATGGCCGGCTAAATAGTCATGTGTAAAGCGCTCATTTAAAGCTCATTACCCCTTTAAAACGGAGATGTTTCTATGGTATATTGTCTCCAAGCAAAGCGTCTATTGATTGTTGTTCTTGTGTTTAAGTAAAAGGCACATCGCACATCCCGCGCCCCATGCTGTTCTCATAATGGCTTTATTCTTTATTAAATCGTGCAGGGATAATAATAATCACTAGAAGTTAATTTTGCTCTAAAGTGATAATGAAAATGATAGAACCAAGACTGAAACCATTTATACTAAAATTAGATCTTGATATCACATTTTGGAAGCCTTGCCAAATTAAAGCAGCAAAGTCAACATTTACCCAAATTGTGAGCACAGTATGGCGCAATAACTATCAAGCATCCTCAGTATTCTGCTGAAATAATGGAGGCTGGCGGCTAGATAATAAAGACGATTACGGCAAACATGATTAAAAGTCATGTAAAAAAATAAATATATATATATATATATATATATATATATATATATATATCCTATTAATATTATAAATGTGAAAGTTTGTGAGTTTGTGGGTTTGTGGGTTTGTGTGTTTGGATGTTTGCATTTTCGGATGTTTGTTCCTCAATCACGGAAAAACCGCTCCACCGATTTGGCTGAAATTTTCCAAAAACATAGTTAATATACCCGATTAAACAATAGGCTACTTTTTGTCACAATAGTGCACATACATTTGTGCCAGGACCCCCACAAAACCCAAACACACCACCATCTCTGCAATCTCACACACTTTGGACCATAGCAAGCCACAAAATTCATATTGCCCTCTACAGCCTAGCCCCTAACCCCACACAATCACATATACATATACTTTACCACTTTGCCCCTCACCTTAATGATACTCCAGGAGGCTCTCTTTAACACTCCAGAGCAGCCATGTTTGCCGACCCCCACCGCTCTGACAATCCGCGACACCGCCCACCCATGTCAATACCCCTAGGCGGTCTAATAAATGCAAAAAAAAAAAGTTTAAAAAAAGTAAAAAAAAATAAAAAATAAATAAATAAAAAGGATTAAAAATTCAAATCACCCCCCTTTCCCTAGAACACATATAAAAGTAGTTAAAAACTGTGAAACACATACATGTTAGGTATCCCCGCGTCCGAAATCGCCCGCTCTATAAAGCTACACAAATATTTTTCCTGTTCGGTAAACGCCGTAGCGGGAAAAATGGTCAAAAGTGCCAAACCGCCATTTTTTCACTGTTTTGATTCTGATAAAAATTTGAATAAAAAGTGATCAAAGCAATAACATTTCCTGAAAATGGTAGAACTACAAAGTACACCCGGTCCTGCAAAAAAATACGCCCTATGCATCCCCGTACATGCACGTATAAAAAGTTACGGCTGTGGGAATATGGTGACTTTTCAAAAAATAATTTTTTAACACAGTTTTGGATTTTTTTTAAGGGGTCAAAATGTAAATAAAACCATATAAATTTGGTATCCCCGGAATCGTAACGAAACACAGAATACAGGGGACATGTCATTTTGGTTGCACAGTGAACGCCGTAAAACCAAAGCCCGTAAGAAAGTCGCAGAAATGCATTTTTTCTTCAAATCCACCCCATTCTGAATTTTTTCCCTGCTTCCCAGTACATTATATAGAATAAATAATGGTGACATCATGAAGAAAAATTTGTCCCAGGAAAAATTAAGACCTCACATGGCTCTGGGAGCGGAGAAACAAAAAAGTTATGGGGTTTAGAAGGAGGGGAGTCAAAAACGAAAATCAAAAAATGCCATCGGCGGGAAAGGGTTAACTTCAAATACTTCTGTCCCAAAGTCACTATGTAAAGTTTTTCACAACACCGTATATATAGCAGCTCAAATACAAATTAACTTCAACACAAAAGTCTCACGTATTCTCTGAATTACAGCAAATACAAGATACAAAGTTACATTTCATATCCCATACCTTATACACAGTACGAAAACCTTACCCGCGCCTGTATATACCCACTGCTACAATCACCGCAGACGAAGTCGCGGGTACCAGCTAGTATATATATATATATATACACACACACCCATTAAGTCAGAATTCTGGAATTAAAGGGTTAACATTCTGTGAAAAGAAGACAAAGTCTAAAATAAAAAGTCAAAATTAACATTGGTGTCACAGTACAGAGATAATACACACAGTGATGTCACAGTACAGGGATAATACACACAGTGATGTCACAGTACAGGGATAATACACACAGTGATGTCACAGTACAGGGATAATACACAAAGTGATGTCACAGTACAGGGATAGCACACACAGTGATGTCACAGTACAGGGATAATACACACAGTGATGTCACAGTACAGAGATAATACACACAGTGATGTCACAGTACAGAGATAATACACACAGTGATGTCACAGTACAGGGATAATACACACAGTGATGTCACAGTACAGGGATAATACACAAAGTGATGTCACAGTACAGGGATAATACACACAGTGATGTCACAGTACAGAGATAATACACACAGTGATGTCACAGTACAGGGATAATACACACAGTGATGTCACAGTACAGGGATAATACACAAAGTGATGTCACAGTACAGGGATAATACACATAGTGATGTCACAGTACAGGGATAATACACACAGTGATGTCACAGTACAGGGATAATACACACAGTGATGTCATAGTACAGAGATAATACACACAGTGATGTCACAGTACAGAGATAATACACACAGTGATGTCACAGTACAGGGATAATACACACAGTGATGTCACAGTACAGGGATAATACACACAGTGATGTCACAGTACAGGGATAATACACACAGTGATGTCACAGTACAGGGATAATACACACAGTGATGTCACAGTACAGGGATAATACACACAGTGATGTCATAGTACAGAGATAATACACACAGTGATGTCACAGTACAGAGATAATACACACAGTGATGTCACAGTACAGGGATAATACACACAGTGATGTCACAGTACAGGGATAATACGCACAGTGATGTCACAGTACAGGATAGTACACACAGTGATGTCACAGTACAGGGATAATACACACAGTGATGTCACAGTACAGGGATAATACACACAGTGATGTCACAGTACAGGGATAATACACACAGTGATGTCACAGTACAGAGATAATACACACAGTGATGTCACAGTACAGGATAATACACACAGTGATGTCACAGTACAGAGATAATACACACAGTGATGTCACAGTACAGGGATAATACACACAGTGATGTCACAGCACAGGGATAATACACACAGTGATGTCACAGTACAGAGATAATACACACAGTGATGTCACAGTACAGGGATAATACACAGTGATGTCACAGTACAGGGATAATACACACAGTGATGTCACAGTACAGGGATAATACACACAGTGATGTCACAGTACAGGGTAATACACACAGTGATGTCACAGTACAGAGATAATACACACAGTGATGTCACAGTACAGGGATAATACACACAGTGATGTCACAGTACAGGATAATACACACAGTGATGTCACAGTACAGGATAATACACACAGTGATGTCACAGTACAGGGATAATACACACAGTGATGTCACAGTACAGGGATAATACACAGTGATGTCACAGTACAGGGATAATACACAGTGATGTCACAGTACAGGGATAATACACACAGTGATGTCACAGTACAGGAATTATACACACAATAATGTTGCAGTACATAAGTAGCACAGCAATAACACCATGTATCTGTGATATCACAGCATAGGGAGAAAATCAGGTGTTGTTCTCACACACTAGTATAATACGCATATAATGTCCCAATCAAAGGATAATGCAATAATATAACAGCAGGAGAATAACTCCTAAAGTAAGACTCCACCATAGTCATTACTAACTACACCTTACTATATGTCTAATGAGAAATGGCCCCCCTTAGATGTTGGGCCCCCAGCAGCTGCTGCACCCGCCACCCTGCCAGTTACACCCATGTATACACCCCCTCTAACTGGATGATTACTTTTCCCAACCTAAAATAAGGAAAAAGTAAATCTAGCACCTGAGTCCCTTTGTAAGATATTCACAACTGACCGTATGTAACAACTAGCCCCGAAAAAAAAACCTTAATTTGACAATCGGTGTCCCCAGTTTTTACAAGGTAGTAAAAAAGATGCATTTGTTGCGATATCGGGCAGGTTCCTGGAATGCAAGCGGCGGAGAATTAAACAGGTTTAGGAAGAGATAAAATGATTCCCCTTTTCATTTGCATGTAAAGTATGATCAATGTGAATTGATTTGGACTAAATTAACATCAATGGCTTCCAATATTTTCTTTGTTTACACATTAGCCTGTTCCCTTTAACACATAGATATATTGGATTCAGCTTAGCAGACGGACCGCCGCGGCATTGGCCTTTACAACGGGACTTATCTGTAATTAAAATCATTCACAAGTTTTATCAAGGATCCGTTTGTAAAAGTAGCAAAAGGAAGATTTAGACGCTATAATGAAAGCCAGCACTTTCTATTACGGCGCCGTCCAATGTCGCCGCTCCCTCATTGTCTTTAGTAAAACTCTTACTCAGTCAGGTCTTGGTCCATGGCCATGTAGCATGTCAAGTGTATAGTAATGAGTGGTATTGAACGGTGGCCGAGGCTTTTATTGCCTCTCAGACTCTGCATAACTATGCATGGTCTCTGTATCAGAGATATAGCAGTGCTGGGTATATACTATTGGTGTAGCAGAGATGTATCAGTACATTCACCTCATTCTGTTATATGTGGTTCTTCAACTGAGTCCATCAGAAATCCTGAATGAAAAATTCCTGCAAACTTGACTTTTTTGTTAAGAGCAACACTAACGGACACCCAAAGGACCCCATTATAGACAATGGAGTCCCTCGGGATCCATTGATGTCCGTTAGATGCAACATATTTCTGTTCTTCTGGCCTTTGATGGGACAAATTCAGCTCTGCTTCATCTGTACAGGAATAAGATATACATACACAGTCCAGTCACAATCCAGAATAACCACCTTTGGCAGAGCGGACCGCTGCGAGACGTGCGGGAAGAGAGGGGATGTTGTGATGATGTCACTGGGATGTTGAGCCATGCCGACTCCAGTGTCATGTCCAGCTGCACTAGGTTACGTGGTTGAGCCTCCATGGCGCGAACAACCCGATCGAGTTGGTCCCACAGATTCTCGATCGGGTTCAAGTGCAGGGAATTTGCTGGCCAAAGGAGTATGGTAAACTCATCCCGGTGCTCCTCGAACCACACACGTACACTGTGAGCTTTATGACACGTCGTATTGTCCTGCTGGTAGATGCCACCATCCTGAGGAAAAGCAATTCGTATGTAGGCGTGAACATAGTCCGCAAGGATAGATGCATACTTGTGTTGATCCATCGTGCCTTCCACAATGATGAGTGTATTCAAAAGGACTTAGACACACACAGTGTATTCAAAAGGACTTAGACACACACAGTGTATTCAAAAGGACTTAGACACACTGGAACAATGGGCTGAGGCGAACAAAATGGTATTTAACAGGGACAAATGCAAAGTTCTACATCTGGGTAACAGAAATGTAAAAAACATATATAGTATGGGAGGAATAGAACTAAGTGATAGCATAGGGGAAAAGGACTTGAGCATAATAGTAGATCACAAATTCAACATGAGCCAACAGTGCGGTGCTGCTGCAAAAAAGGCTAATAAAATTCTGGGATGTATTAAGACAAGCATTGATTCTAGATCAAGAGAGGTCATTATTCCGCTGTACTCTTCCCTGGTCAGACCACACCTGGAATACTGTGTACAGTTCTGGGCGCCTCAATTCAAGAAAGACATCGATATATTGGAGCAAGTCCAGAGAAGAGCAACCAAAATGGTGGAAGGTCTGCAAACCATGTCCTATGAGGAGCGGCTAAAAGAACTGGGATTGTTTAGTTTGCAGAAGAGAAGGCTGAGGGGAGATTTAATAGCAGTCTACAAATATCTGAAAGGTAGTCACAGTGCAGAAGGATCTACCCTATTCTCATTAGCACAAGGAAGTACAAGAAGCAATGGGATGAAACTAAAGGGAAAGAGATACAGATTAGACATTAGGAAAAACTTTCTGACAGTGAGGGTAGTGAGAGAGTGGAATAGGCTGCCACGGGAGGTGGTGGGCGCTCCATCAATGGAAATCTTCAAGCGGAATCTGGATAAACATATAGCTGGGATGATTTAGGAAAACCTGCACTCGCAGGGGGTTGGACCCGATGGCCCTTGAGGTCCCTTCCAACTCTACCAAAAAGAAATGATGAGTGCACCCAGATGGCTGATGACACGTGCCTTCTGCAATTAATTCACATTAATATGACTGGACCGTGTATATACATATACAGTATATACAGTATATACATATTGTATCTATTTGATAGGCAATATATAAATATATAAACCACCAAAATTTTAGAAGATTAAAGTGTTTAACCCCAGTCACTCCTGCTCATGTACCCTTTTCCCCTCTTCCCAATCCCACTCAATCTTTTTGTGCTCCCATACAGTAATATTGTTCATGAAGCCTCCTAAGTACTCCCACACACAGTATAATCCCCCTTAGTACCCCCGCACAGTATAATGACCCTTACACTCCATAGTATAATGGAAGTATAACACTCTCTTACTTCCCCTATACAGTATAATGCCCCTTAAATTCTCCCACATAGTATAATGCCCCCTTAGTGCACACACACACACACACGCGATAATGACCCCATAGTGTACCCACGCAGTATAATACAGTTTTAGTGTCCCCCCACACAGCACATTGTGGCCCTCACACAGTGTAATGTTCTCTAAGTGCCCCAGCATAGTATAATGTATAGTAGTATAATGCCACCTTAGAGCCCACACAGTATAATGCCCCCTGTGCCCCCTCACAGTATAATGCCCCATCATTGTGGCCCCCACACAGTATAATATCCTCTCTTTATAACCACCACAAAATATCATGCCCTCTATTTGTAGCCCCTGCACATTATAACATAAAAATGAAGAAAAAAATTCACTTTACTTTTATTATAGAGTAACTGCTTACTACTTTCTTCGCCACCATCTTTATGGGGGAAAACCTTCTCCCAAATGTTGGTCCGGGGTTATTTTTGTCGGCAGACCCCGTACACTCTTCATTTATAGGATAACAGAAAATTGGACTCTGTTGGCAATGGATTTTCTGAGTGATTTTCCAAGGTTTTCCTTAATAGATAAACCAGTCAACCATAGTCTATATATTCTAGGTTTTATCAGACAGCACCAATATGTATATGTAGGACAAAGGACAAAAATAAGTAACCCCCCATTCCCACGTAGACAAGCTTTTGAGTTTCCTGCCCCTGAATAGAAAAAAGACAAAACTTCTAAAATGTTTCAATAAATTGACTTCCTCAACCTTAAAAGGAGAATCTTCCACATCAATAAATCATTTGTTGACTTATCCTATGTTGTACAGTGTGTAACGTTGGCTGTCACCATGCTTGACACGGCTGAGACATTGAGTAGAACAAGAAATCACAGCAGATCCTATAACCTTGATGCGGCTCCTACCAGCTTTTATCTGTCATCTGTCTATAGGGTTAGACTGACAAACTAAAGGAAATGTCAAGTGATATTTGTAAGTCTCCAAGCAACCTCAGAAGATTTTGTTCTTTTCTGTAGATCTTATTTAACAGAAGATATAACTATAAAGCAAATAACCAAAAAAATAATCATGTCTGATGTAGCAGAAACGACTTCATTTTAACAGAATGTTATATTCCTCAGGGGCGGTACACATAAAAATAAAAAAAAATTGGAATACATTATTTGAGATGAACTTAGTTACCTTTATTTGCATTCTAAAATAATAACCATATAATTATGCATATAATAGAACTAGCTGATTAATCCTATACGGTGCTGAGACAGATCTTAGACATCCAAATGCCTTCACCAGCACCAGCCATGAATCCAGACCAACTTTGCTGAAATTGAGGTCCAAGTTGTCACCACAGAAACTGGTACAAGAAATAATTTCTCCACAATCATAAGTCAAACCAGAACCCTCAATAAACTTACAAGGCAGATCGGATTCAGAACGATAAATCAGGAGAGTGAACGTCCAGGCCAATAGTCAGTTCAGGAGGTAAAGTCAAAGCCAAAATCAGGAGAAAAACGGTTTTCTAGTATCAAGGCAAGAGTCGGTTCTTAGATGGTACATCAGAGCCAAAATCAGGAGACAAATGGATTTCCAATATCAAGCCAGAAGACAGAATAACACACAATGCAGCGCAAACTGGTTAGCCAAATAGCAGGCACCTGGCCGGGGAGGAAGAGGGTTTAAATATACCTCCTCAGCTGCTAAGTTGATAAGCCTAAGAGAACACTGAGAGTGCAGAAGCTTCCAAGATTGGCACGGTAACCTTAATCTGAGCTACATATTATGACTACCTTCATCCAAGTAACACAAGAGTTCTATACAATAAATGGCATGAGATGGCTGGTAAAATCATTACAAAGATATTACTTAAGGACCCACAAGCTTCAAGACACAGTGTTGACCTCTTTATTGTTTCAAGCTGTTGTGGAACACCATGGTAAGACTACCACTGCTGATGGTGCTGTAGATGACACATTGAACACATTTGCACCATAGAACTTCATAACAGGCAAATTGCCAAACCACCCAGTCCATCATACCCTGGCATACACTGAGGCCTAATAAGCATCAAGATAATCACAGATAACCACAACAGTTGTCACAAAGGGTGGACTGAGATAGCTGATGGCATTATCTATGGTGTGGTGAGTTAAATGGGAATGAATCAGTACATCTCCGGTACCCACTGGCACTTGCACATTTCATACTACTTCTCTTAGTATTGATATATAGTATATGAATGCTACACGCAATCTAACCATGGTAACTGTTGTCACCTGGGGTAGACTATGATGGTTGGTATGATTGGCAAAAGGTATAAACTGGGACTTCAGATCACATTAACTGCCTTATAATCAAACTATTTAATCCATTTATTCCTGGTAGTATTGGGGGGTACCAGGGTATAGTTTTACCAAGGTCATGGCAGTGGAGGTCAAATGTGAAGAGAAATGTGTTCAAAACAACATACATTGATGGGGCAAACTACTGGGAAGAGGTTACTTTAGGGACCCACAAGCTTCAAGCTATTTAATTTTGTCTTTACCGCTACTACCACCTATAACCATGCTAGCTGGTAGCGGAGGTGGCCTAAAACTTCTGGTGGTGCTATTGATGGCATGGTAATAAAAATCAGGACTATGGTTTACTCCAACTGCCATATTGCCAAACCATTAAGTTTATTCTTCCCTATTGGCACCCCTTGTTCTTAGTTTTGACCTTTATGGACACCACCTACAACCATGGTTGTTGTCCAGAGGGACCCAGTGCTAATGGTGGACTCAGTGGCATGGTGAATAAATTGAGAAGAAAGATCAACCTCCTTGGCATGGGAGATACTGTTGGGTCTTTGGATCTCTGCCTTACTGTAGGACCTTTGCACCCACTGGACTCCACAACCATAATGCTATTTCTCTTAGCATTGACTTTTCTAAATGCTACGGGTGTTAATTGTCAATAGCTATAGACTAAGACTGTTTATGGCACTCTGGGGCCATGGTGAATAAATCGTGACCATGGATTACCTAAGCAGCCTTTTTTGGTAAACCATCCATTTCTTGTAATGATGGGGAGTACCAAGGTTGTACTTGCAACCAAGCCCCAGCCCCAGGTTGGTACAAAGTGTACCAACAGAAAAAAATTCCATTTGGGCCCAAGATTCAATTTTGTTGAATGTTTTCCTCTAAAGATATCTCATATAACCACAAGCTGTAAACTATTCCAGTCCAGAGGCTTGAAGCTCCCGGGTCCTAATTGGGCTCCCACTTACTATGTATCATCTATACTACTGGTGTCTTCATTTGTTGTAGACAGGGGTGAACCTGCCCCTTTCGCCGCCCGAGGCGAACTACAGAAAGCCGCCACCCCCACCCTGCCGGGAGGAGGGGGTGGAGCGGGGGCGTGGCTGAGCAGAGGGGGCATGGCAAATCGAAGGGGGCGGGGCTTAGCGCCGTTCGCCGGCAGAGAGCAGGCTCGGAGAGGGCCTACTCTCTGCCTAAGCGTGAGGGGAGGCTGCTGGAGCAGCGCTGCTCCAGTGGCCTCCCCAAACCACCGCTCGGTGCTAAGTAAGTCAAGGACAGCTTGCCCTGGACTGGCTTAGGTTAGCAAAAATGCCGCCCTCCCTGGGGCCCTGACATAGTGCCGCCTGAAGTGCTCGCTTCAGGTCGCCTCATGGGAGGTGCGGCGCTGGTTGTAGAGAGACCTTTGGGCCCCCTGAAGCCTAATGGTCTTATACCGATAGCTACTTCAGCACTTGCTATGACTTTGGCCCTGTTGGCTCCCCTAGTGGAGGTCACTAAGAATAGAAAAGTGTATCTCTGTATGATAAATAATCATTTTTAAGGACTGGAGTTATAATATTACAACATTTTTCTATAAAAGTTCAATTACAAGAAATAAAAACACAAAAATATCATTTTCTTCCTTTGACAAATAGCCCTACAACAGTCGATTAGAACCAAAGATTTCTCTGCAGCTGGAAAAATAAATATTTAGTCCAAAAAGTCTGTCCTTTCCTTCCAGCTCTTCTCTCTTATTGCTTTATAGAAGCCTTCCCAAGTCTTAAGAGCATATAATACCGTAATAATGTGCGCTTGGAGAAATACCATTCGTTACATTATGATTATTTTAACCTTAATTATACCCTTTAAGAGGTTATATGGTAAATAAGTTTCCGTTCCATCATTTCCAGTCCTCTGAATGGACAAAAGTAAATTGATATGTCACATTGCTTAAAGTATGAGGAATATTATGAAATACAGAATCCGAAACTCGACCTCACTCAATATCCAGTGGTAATTTATGCCGTCCTCGATTCTATTATCCCTTCCTGGATATGTAAAGTATAAAGCATTCGGCAATGGGTTTGAACGTACACATTTTTATTACTTTTATAATGAAACGAAAGGAATACAATTTTTCCATTTCCCATTATATTCTGAATTCAGCTGTGCCACATTATATTGGGAGAGCTACATATTTTATGCGGGGACATTAACTAAGCAAAGATGAGCTTCACTTACCCAACCAAAGCTGGTGGAATCAATTGACGGAGTCTTATAAATACGTCATGTCAGGCTACCGGCTCCGTCTAAGTGGGAGTCTAATAATTACTGGTGGCAGCTTTTACATTGCGGTGTGTGTATATGCCGGTTTTATCATCTCCAGCTAGGCGCCTTGAGTTTGTGTTAGAAGATGAAGATGAGGGATATTATTACAATAAATGATTGGGTGCGTGTAAAATGGAGAAATATTAAAGGAGTAGATTGTGATTTATGGCAAGTCCTCCGTACCCTCTGCAAAGATGAAATTGCAAATAGGTCACCTAAACCCTCCATTCTCCACCAGTGGGAACTGTGTTATTTGACTCACCGATCAGCCGTAACGTTAAACCTGGCAATGAAGTGAAGTCGATAAAATTCACTATCTTGTACCAACGGGTCAAAAGTTCTAAAATGGGCAAGTGGAAGCATCGGAATGACTTATTCTCTTTGCTAGACAATTGAGTCATGGTATCTCCAAAACAGGAGGTCTTGATATTAGTGAGGAGTGAGTAGTATTCGATCGAATACCTCGCCGGCATAGGAATACGTGTAATCGGCCGAACACCAAGGGGGTAAACGCATTGAACATTCGAAGCGTTTAACTCCTTGGTGTTCGGCCGATTACACGCATTCCTAAGCCGGCGAGGTATTCGATCGAATACTACTCGCTCATCACTAATGGTTATTAGAGATGAGCGAGTAGTATTCGATCGAGTAGGTATTCAATCGAATACTACGGTATTCGAAATACTCATACTCGATCGAATACTACTAGCTGTTCAAAGTTAAGATTCGATGATTCGAAGATTCGAATGCTATACATTGCCAGTCAACGCTGGTTCTTCTCTCACCTTTAGAAGTCTTCTCCCTGTGCAGCGTTCCCGCGTCCTCTTCCGGCTCTGCATTCACTCTGCTTAGGCATCGGGCCTGGGCAGAGCCGACTGCACATGTCCACGCTACAAGAAAATGGCCGTTTACACTGTAAGCGGCCATTTTCTTGTAGCGCGGGCATGTGCAGTCGGCTCTGCCTAGGCCCGATGCCTAGCAGAGTGAATTCAAGGCCGGAAGAGGATGCGGGGACGCTGTGCAGGGAGAAGAATCCAGCCTTACCCTCACTCATGGACTTGGGAAGTAGAATTTGATCGAATGTTCCGTACCCCTGAAACGAGCATTTCCCCCCATAGACTATAATGGGGTTCGAAACCCGTTCGAAGAGTCGAACAGTGTGCGGCTGTTCGAATCGGATTTTGAACCTTGAACATTTTAGTGTTTGCTCATCTCTAATTGTTATGTATTACTCTACATAACATAGGTGGCCCACAAAGGAACACCTTGCAAAAGGGTTATGGACACTCAAGGCTCAATTATTCACATAGGGAGTGAAGACTTGCCAGTCTCATTGAAAAGTTCCATGTATTATAAAACCAATTTCTACTAGCAATGGTAAACAAGCATATGGTAAATGTCTGATTGGCGGGGGTTCAACCAATGGGACACTGATCGTGAGAAGGCCGGTTCTGTTCCTCCATGCATGAGTGGAGTATTGGACGTGAACATCTATTGCACTCAATTCTTCTTTATAAGACTTCCAGAGATAGTCAAACAGTGCTCAGCTATCTCCTTCAGTCTCTTACAGATATGACCATGGACATGTCTATTGCTTCATTCATGCCAAAAGGAACAACATTCCCCTTGTTGAGTTTCATAGATATCCCAGGGGTCAAACTCCCATCAATCTGAATTCTCAAGTCTTATATTTTCCTGCCCCAATGCATCTTCTTCACTTGACAAGTGAACTTTTTGGTTGCTCTGCCAAAGCCAAGAATTTTCTGAAAAATGAGAAGTCCGCTAGTTTTTAACATAAGGCATATACACTCACCGGCCACTTTATTAGGTACACCATGCTAGTAACGGGTTGGACCCCCTTTTGCCTTCAGAACTGCCTCAATTCTTCGTGGCATAGAGTCAACAAGGTGCTGGAAGCATTCCTCAGAGATTTTGGTCCATATTGACATGATGGCATCACACAGTTGCCGCAGATTTGTCGGCTGCACATCCATGATGCGAATCTCCCATTCCACCACATCCCAAAGATGCTCTATTGGATTGAGATCTGGTGACTGTGGAGGCCATTGGAGTACAGTGAACTCATTGTCATGTTCAAGAAACCAGTCTGAGATGATTCCAGCTTTATGACATGGCGCATTATCCTGCTGAAAGTAGCCATCAGATGTTGGGTACATTGTGGTCATAAAGGGATGGACATGGTCAGCAACAATACTCAGGTAGGCTTTGGCGTTGCAACGATGCTCAATTGGTACCAAGGGGCCCAAAGAGTGCCAAGAAAATATTCCCCACACCATGACACCACCACCACCAGCCTGAACCGTTGATACAAGGCAGGATGGATCCATGCTTTCATGTTGTTGACGCCAAATTCTGACCCTACCATCCGAATGTCGCAGCAGAAATCGAGACTCATCAGATCAGGCAACGTTTTTCCAATCTTCAATTGTCCAATTTCGATGAGCTTGTGCAAATTGTAGCCTCAGTTTCCTGTTCTTAGCTGAAAGGAGTGGCACCCGGTGTGGTCTTCTGCTGCTGTAGCCCATCTGCCTCAAAGTTCGACGTACTGTGTGTTCAGAGATGCTCTTCTGGCTACCTTGGTTGTAACGGGTGGCTATTTGAGTCACTGTTGCCTTTCTATCAGCTCGAACCAGTCTGGCCATTCTCCTCTGACCTCTGGCATCAACAACGCATTTCCGCCCACAGAACTGCCGCTCACTGGATGTTTTTTCTTTTTCGGACCATTCTCTGTAAACCCTAGAGATGGTTGTGCGTGAAAATCCCAGTAGATCAGCAGTTTCTGAAATACTCAGACCAGCCCTTCTGGCACCAACAACCATGTCACGTTCAAAGGCACTCAAATCACCTTTCTTCCCCATACTGATGCTCGGTTTGAACTGCAGGAGATTGTCTTGACCATGTCTACATGCCTAAATGCACTGAGTTGCCGCCATGTGATTGGCTGATTAGAAATTAAGTTTTAACGAGCAGTTGGACAGGTGTACCTAATAAAGTGGCCGGTGAGTGTAAGTAGCTTGTACGATGGCTCTTGGGATAACTTTGAAGCCTTGTGCACACAGGAGAGCCATATACAGATGGCAGGATGGTGCTCGATTGGCCTTGGCAAAATTTTTTGGATTCTGTAGAAATCATAAAAGTTTCCTATTTCCTGTATTTCATAGAACATTCACATAAATACAGTAAAATAAACTATAATTCTTGTCCAAACCAATTCTGAATATTTCCCTGGATTTTACATTTTTGGAATGAAAAGTGTTTGCAAATTTATTCGAAGAAAAGACTGGCATCAAAGTGATATCGGGCAAGAATTTAGGAAAAAAAAACCCTATCCAACATGGCAGATTAAACATTAGCTGATTACCGAGAAGTAATTAACAATGACAATGAAACACGGAAAGTAAATTAATAATAATTATATCATCAACCCGGAGCCCATCTTGTAGTGAATCCCAGGGAAGAGGAGAGGTTAATTACTTAATCTAAGCAGAACAACACCAAGTGGAGCGAGACCCAGCCTGTGGGGGGTGGTAAATGGCAGGCAAATAATTAATTCTCTCCATAATTGCATTGTGGTTGTATGGAGATACTGAACTATGACGGGGGACACTTTATCTACTTACTGTAATGTCAACCAAGGTTTCTGCGAGGATCAAGCTAGAAGCTGATTCTAGTGATGTCAGCCTTAAAGGGGTATAGCCATAGTTGTAAATTGATGGGTGTCCGACTTGTGGAACCACCACAATACTCCCAGTCATTCACTACAGCACAGGTCCATTCACTATCATTTTACAATTTCAAAAACGCAATTTATCTTAAAGGGGTTTTCTGGCAGTTTAAAGGGATTATTGAGGTTAAAAATGTTGATGCCCTATCCTAAGAACGGGACATCAATATCAGATTGGTGGTGGGGTCTAACACCCAGCATAGCCATTAGAGATGAGAGAGTAGTATTCGATCGAGTAGGTATTCGAAATACTCGTACTTGATCGAGTACCACTCGCTATTCGAATGAAAAAGTTCGATGCAGAACCAGCATTGATTGGCCGAATGCTATACAGTCGGCCAATCAACGCTGGTTCTTCTCCTACCTTTAGAAGTCTTCTCCGCGCAGCATTCCTGCCGCGTCTTCCAGCTCTGAATTCACTCTGCCAGGCATCGGCCTGGGCAGAGCCGACTGCGCATGCCCGTGCTACAAGAAAATGGCCGCTTTGACTGTAAGACACCATTTTCTTGTAGTGCAGGCATGCGCAGTTGGCTCTGCCCAGGCCCGATGCCTGACAGAGTGAATTCAGAGCCGGAAGACGCCGTGGGGACGCTGCATGGAGAAGACTTCTCGGAGCCCGACCCTCACTCGTGGACTTGGTAAGTGTAATTTGATCGAATGTTGCCTACCCCTGAAACGAGCATTTTTCCCCCATAGACTATAATAGGATTTGATATTCGATTCGAGTAGTTGAATATTGAGCGGCTACTCGAAACGAATATCGAATATCGAACAATTTAATGTTCGCTCATCTCTAATAGCCATCAATTAGATGTTCTTGACAGCTGATACACAGAGAATGCAGCTGGAAGTAGACAGCACCGTTCTCTGTGTAGTGGACAGATCAGGCACTGCAGGTAACTCTCAATTAATAGAAGCTAAGATGCAGTGACTCTGTTAAGCCACAAGACAGAGAACGGTGCTGTCTCCATTCTCTGTGTATGAGCTCCTGATTGGTGGTAGTGTTGGGGTGTTAGCCCCCCATGAGCCAGATATTGATGATCTATTCTTAAGATTAGAAATAAGCAAACAGAGTCGTATTGAACTAGGTTTGTTATGAATAGAGATGGGTGAACCAACTTGTACAGAGCCAGAGTCGACCTGAGTATTTCAAATTGTTCAGTTTTGTAAAACTTAACAAATGGAGATTTGTTTTGGATCAACTATAATGGCGGTCTCATTATTCTCTGGGGTGCACTTGCAGGATATCCCTAGAAAGATGATTATTTCTGCATTGTTTCATCAGTCTGTGACTACATAGATATGTTTTTGCTCCAATTAAAGGCCCCCACATGGAACTATTATTGGTTTGGGAGGCATTTTGGACCTGACAGACTCACTTTAAATCTTCACTTTCTTCCATTCCTGTACATTGGTGTCAGTATAACTCAGAATGTACCGCAGTTCATGATGTGATATTTGTAAAGTTAACTGAAGTCAAGCGTTCTTTCTTCTAAGGAAAATGTCAAGATGTCAGTAGTATTATATATAAAATGATCATGTGCCATAGTGCTGTCAAATACATAGGTCATCATTCTCTAAGTCATCCTTAAACTGCCCTACAATAATACGGTAAGATATCAATCCTATGAGCAAAGCAAAGCTCACTTTCTAATGTCACTTTTCAGCTAAAAGAAGGTGACTAAGTGCTGTGCTTGGTGAATTTTTTTTTTAAACTTGTACTTGTATATGAATGCACATAGTAAAAGATTTGTAGTGAACCACGCCATAAATTTGCTTAAAATATAGTGTAGGACACTGTCAGGGCTCCCAGGAACCTATCTATAAAACATAGTGTAGAACACTGTCAGGGTTCCTAGGAACCTATCTATAAAACATAGTGTAGAACACTGTCAGGGCTCCTAGGAACCTATCTATAATACATAGTGTAGTACACTGTCAGGGCTCCTAGGAGCCTATCTATAAAACATAGTGTAGAACACTGTCAGGGCTCCTAGGAACCTATCTATAAAACATAGTGTAGAACACTGTCAGGGCTCCTAGGAACCTATCTATAAAACATAGTGTAGAACACTGTCAGGGCTCCTAGGAACCTATCTATAAAACATAGTGTAGAACACTGTCAGGGCTCCTAGGAACCTATCTATAAAACATAGTGTAGAACACTGTCAGGGCTCCTAGGAACCTATCTATAATACATAGTGTAGAACACTGTCAGGGCTCCTAGGAGCCTATCTATAAAACATAGTGTAGTACACTGTCAGGGCTCCTAGGAACCTATCTATAAAACATAGTGTAGAACACTGTCAGGGCTCCTAGGAACCTATCTATAAAACATAGTGTAGAACACTGTCAGGGCTCCTAGGGGCCTATCTATAAAACATAGTGTAGAACACTGTCAGGGCTCATAGGAGCCTATCTATAAAACATAGTGTAGAACACTGTCAGGGCTCCTAGGAACCTATCTATAAAACATAGTGTAGAATACTGTCAGGGCTCCTGTGAACCTATCTATAAAACATAGTGTAGAACTCTGCCAAGGTTCCTAGGAACCTGTCTATAAAACATAGTGTATAACAATGTCAGAGCTCCTAGGAACCTATCTATAAAACATAGTGTAGAACACTGTCAGGGCTCCTAGGAACCTATCTATAATACATAGTGTAGAACACTGTCAGGGCTCCTAGGAGCCTATCTATAAAACATAGTGTAGTACACTGTCAGGGCTCCTAGGAACCTATCTATAAAACATAGTGTATAAAACTGTCAGGGCTCCTAGGAACCTATCTATAAAATATAGTGTAGAACACTCTTAGGATTCCTAGGAACCCATCTATAAAACATAGAGTAGAACACTGTCAGGGCTCCTAGGAACCTATCTATATAACATAGTGTATAACACTGTCAGGGCTCTTAGGAACCTATCTATAAAACATAGTGTAGAATACTGTCAGGGCTCCTAGGAACCTATCTATAATACATAGTGTAGAACACTGTCAGGGCTCCTAGAGGAACCTATCTATAAAACATAGTGTAGTACACTGTCAGGGCTCCTAGGAACCTATCTATAAAACATAGTGTAGAATGCTGTCAGGGCTCCTAGGAACCTATCTATAAAACATAGTGTAGAACACTGTCAGGGCTCCTAGGAACCTATCTATAAAACATAGTGTAGAACACTGTCAGGGCTCCTAGGAACCTATCTATAAAACATAGTGTAGAACACTGTCAGGACTCTTAGGAACCTATCTATAAAACATAGTGTAGAATACTGTCAGGGCTCCTAGGAACCTATCTATAATACATAGTGTAGTACACTGTCAGGGCTCCTAGGAACCTATCTATAAAACATAGTGTAGTACACTGTCAGGGCTCCTAGGAACCTATCTATAAAACATAGTGTAGAACACTGTCAGGGCTCCTAGGAACCTATCTATAATACATAGTGTAGAACACTGTCAGGGCTCCTAGGAGCCTATCTATAAAACATAGTGTAGTACACTGTCAGGGCTCCTAGGAACCTATCTATAAAACATAGTGTAGAACACTGTCAGGGCTCCTAGGAACCTATCTATAAAACATAGTGTAGAACACTGTCAGGGCTCCTAGGGGCCTATCTATAAAACATAGTGTAGAACACTGTCAGGGCTCCTAGGAGCCTATCTATAAAACATAGTGTAGAACACTGTCAGGGCTCCTAGGAACCTATCTATAAAACATAGTGTAGAATACTGTCAGGGCTCCTGTGAACCTATCTATAAAACATAGTGTAGAACTCTGCCAAGGTTCCTAGGAACCTGTCTATAAAACATAGTGTATAACAATGTCAGAGCTCCTAGGAACCTATCTATAAAACATAGTGTAGAACACTGTCAGGGCTCCTAGGAACCTATCTATAATACATAGTGTAGAACACTGTCAGGGCTCCTAGGAGCCTATCTATAAAACATAGTGTAGTACACTGTCAGGGCTCCTAGGAACCTATCTATAAAACATAGTGTATAAAACTGTCAGGGCTCCTAGGAACCTATCTATAAAATATAGTGTAGAACACTCTTAGGATTCCTAGGAACCCATCTATAAAACATAGAGTAGAACACTGTCAGGGCTCCTAGGAACCTATCTATATAACATAGTGTATAACACTGTCAGGGCTCTTAGGAACCTATCTATAAAACATAGTGTAGAATACTGTCAGGGCTCCTAGGAACCTATCTATAATACATAGTGTAGAACACTGTCAGGGCTCCTAGAGGAACCTATCTATAAAACATAGTGTAGTACACTGTCAGGGCTCCTAGGAACCTATCTATAAAACATAGTGTAGAATGCTGTCAGGGCTCCTAGGAACCTATCTATAATACATAGTGTAGAACACTGTCAGGGCTCCTAGGAACCTATCTATAAAACATAGTGTAGAACACTGTCAGGGCTCCTAGGAACCTATCTATAAAACATAGTGTAGGACACTGTCAGGGCTCCTAGGAACCTATCTATAAAACATAGTGTAGAACACTGTCAGGGCTCCTAGGAACCTATCTATAAAACATAGTGTAGAACACTGTCAGGGCTCCTAGGAACCTATCTATAAAACATAGTGTAGAACACTGTCAGGGCTCCTAGGAACCTATCTATAAAACATAGTGTAGAACACTGTCAGGGCTCCTAGGAACCTATCCAATTTCTGGCACATATGGTGTTTTCTCCAACTCCTCAGTGATATCATGTGGCCAGGGTCACTGCTGAGACCTCCACTTATTATACTCTGTTTGCTTCCCCACTTAATATTGGGAGCAGGATTTATCATATGATGGTACTCATTATGCCATTTGGGATATGAAGAGTTAAAAAATTGGACAGTTCAAGTCAAGCTGCCCAATTCTTATCTCGAAATATTTGCCATCATTGCAGTGTCAGGAAACCCCAGTCAAGCCCTAATGAAATAAGGTGGAGTCATAATGTGTGTAAGTCATCTTTTAGCTTCCTTATTGTGGCCGGGTTATCTTCTCCTACATGTAGTGTCCTGACCTGATAACCCAGCCACAACAAGGACATAATGGCCGGGTATCTCAAAAGTGGGAAACAAAAGAAAGTTCCTACACTTGGGATCGTATCCATTGGCAAACAATCAAGAAGCAAACAGATTACCACAACTAAGATAGTTAGAGAAAATCTGTAAAATCCTGCAAATGATTTAATTATTTATATTTGCAAAATTTTTAATAATTATCTACATATTTAAATATCATTATTTTAATGGGAAAACTCTTTTATAGGGAATGTATCACGAGAAAAAAGAAAAAAAAATCAATGTCAATCTCTATATTTAAAAAAAGCATTCAATCCTTCAATTTTCACCCTGACCACTAAACCTAATAATATACTGACACTTGCCAATTGTGTAAGGGTTTTTATTGGCATTATAGACAGGATTACAATAGAAGATAACACCTCTATAGCAAAACACATTGACACAATAACTACTAAAAATATATGATGTCATTGCTTATTTCTGCACTCTCCCTGCACAGAGCATGTCTAGAAAACTCTCCTATAGACTTCAATCAGCTGTCTTCAGTCTGTTCCACCTGTGGCCATGACTATGCTGTAAAGCATATCTCTAAATGCTGTTAGTAACCGAGGAAAGATGGTCGCCCCATAATCATGTATTAAAAAGTCTCCAATCAGAAATTAAAAATGTAAAGGTTTTAAAAAAATAAAATAGAAAATTGGTATTACATTAATTTTAAATAATATGTTGATTAATTTTACGATATCTTATTACATGAATATATTATATATTTTTATTTTTAATTATTATTATTATTATTTTAATAATTATTTCTTATTATATTATTATACACAATTAGAGATGAGCGAGTAGTATTGGATCGAGTACCTCGCTCCCATAGGAATGCGTGTAAGCGGCCTAAAACCAAGCGCAGTGACTATTAACCCCTTGGTGTCCAGCCGCTTAAACGCATTCCTATGGGAGCGAGGTATTCGATCGAATACTATTCGCTCATCTCTATACACAATATTATTTTAGCAGCGTAAAGGTCAAACCTCTTGACCCAGCCTGGAATGATTCTGTTTTTTCACGCTTTGCAAATACGTTATTAAGAGAATTTAACGAATGTAGCCCAAGTATACTCCACGAGGGAGGTCGGAGAGCTACACGCCAACAATGGATTTCCATTCACGCTCTTCCCCTTTACGCCTGTGCTATAGATAGCTCATATGTTAATATTTCCCCCTTAGGATAGACTCTCTAAGACCCAAAAGCATCAAATCTGGAGCAAGGTAGGTGAGATAATTAAAATTAGAATGCCATAGATGACCATTAGATTCTTCACGTTGTATAATGAATTGAAAGTCTAATAGGAAAACTCATAATACCAGCCTCCTTAACATTAACAATTACCATGATTAACAATGATACTCACAACTCATTTTTCATTAGAGACTATGGGAAGAGATAAGCTTGTTTATATAGTCTAGCTTTTCAACCAATGAGCAATTTATCAAACAGAAAGCAATAAAAGACAGAGCCAAGCCCGGCAATTAAAACTTCCAAAGTGACCTTGTGACAATGAATGTCCCACCTTCTCCACAAGAAACAGTTAAGTAATTGTTGGGAAATCAATCGGGAATGGATAGATAATTTGCAGGTTTGTCGACCCATATATCTCTGCCCGGGGCAAATGTCATGCATTTACATAGGCGCATAAACCTCCGTTAGGGATTGGGATGGCAATTTTTGTTTGTGGTTTTGCCAATGGAATGGAATATTAAAGGTAAATTGTCTATAAAAGATTCTAACTGGTACATTGGGGAGAATTTATTAAAACTCGATACCGTAGATGGGGTCAGCTGAATCAAATGGTGCTTTACCCTTGAGAATCAGAGCCTCGATTGCTAAGATATCTCTGGAATTCTTTGGGGCAATGGCAACAACCGTGTTGCTTCAAAGAGCTGTAGAGTTCAGAAGGCCATTTTCTTGTGGCCCAGGCATGCGCAGTCGGCTCTGCCCGAGGCCTACAAAATTGAAAACCCAGGACGGAAGAAGACGCGCAGAGAGGCGGGTTCCTGAAGAAGATGGAGGGTGCCCTGGAGAGGTCTCTCGCAGCATTGGGGATGCCCACAGTGCTGTTTGAGCGGTGGGGCCCGCCCCCAGTGCTGTGAGAGATCTCATTTGCATACCTACAAAAACCGGGATTACAGGCGAACAGCAGCGTGGAGAAGACAACGAAAGGTAGGAGACGAATAGCCTTTCTTAAGGCTATTCTGACTTGGTACCTAGAAAAAATTGCATTTGAATGATAGGATCCTTTTAAGTGCAGTGGTGTAACTAAAGTCATGTGGGCCCCAGTGCAATCTTTTGTCCGGGGCCCCCTACCTCAACTCTACAGTGAATTCTTGATGGTGATTAAGGTTAAGGGAGCTAAAAAGTTTAATCATCCTTAGAGTCCATTCACATGGAGTAACGTGCCGCGTGATGTGGCACATATACGGCGTGTGAGACTTTGCACGCCATAAAAGCTCCCATCGATTTCAATGGGAGTTAGTCTCGTATACGCCGTGTTATTTTGCGGTCGCAAAATCACGGCCGCAAAATAACGCGGCGTATACGATACAGGCTCCCATCGAAATCAATGGGAGCTTTTGCGGCGCGCAAAGTCTCACACATCGTATACGTGCCACATCACGCGGCGTGTTACTCCGTGTGAATGGACCCTTAGTGTGGTTAGGGGAATCTGTGGGTGTCCTTGGCTTATGGGCCAGATGGAAGCTGCAATCTCAATACTGATGCCAGTGCTTATGGGCCCCCTAAGGCTCCTGGGCCCCCAGTGTGACTGTACCCTCTGCACCCCCTCGCTATGCCCCTGCTTAAGTGTCGCAGATATTTTTCATTGTTGTGTTTTTGTTTTTTACTCCCTGTATTCTAAAAGTTATAATTGCTTCATTTTTCCATTTACATAGTCATATGAGCTGCTTGATTTTTGCATGACAAGTTGTACTTAATACCATTTATTTTTCTGTACAATGTACCAGGAAGCGGGAAAAAAATTCATAATGAGGTGGAATTGAAAAATAAACGCAGTCGCGCATTTTCTTACAGGTTTTGTTTTTATGGCTTCCACACTGCAGTAAAAATGCTTTGTTAGCTTTATCCTCCAGGTCGGTAAGAATCGCAGTGATATCAAATTTATATTTTTTTTCATGTTTTAAAAATTTTACAAAAATTCTAAATTTTGAAGAAATTTTTTTTTTCTTTGAATGACCATATTCGGACACCTGTAACTTTTCTTTTACATTTCAGTGTACGGATCTGTGTAAGGTGTCTTTTTTTGTGGGACAATATGCAGTTTTTATTGATACCAGGTTGGGGAATGTATGCAGAAATTTCACCATAGATTACTATATTATTGTTTTTCACTCTTTTGTGAAACTGCTGTATTACTATTGAGCCCGGCCACAGGCAGAGCTCAATAGTAATGTAGCAGTTTCGACCATAGATTACAATACTACTGTATTTAAGTCTAAGGTGAAACCGCTGTATTGCTGTTGAGCTCGGGCACAGGCAGAGCTCAATAGTAATGTAGCAGTTTCTCCATAGATTACAATACTACTGTATTTAAGAGTAAGGTGAAACCGCTGTATTGCTATTGAGCCCGGCCACAGGCAGAGCTCCATAGTAATGTAGCAGTTTCTCCATAGATTACAGTACTACTGTATTTAAGTCTAAGGTGAAACCGCTGTATTGCTGTTGAGCCCGGGCACAGGCAGAGCTCAATAGTAATGTAGCAGTTTCTCCATAGATTACAGTACTACTGTATTTAAGTCTAAGGTGAAACCTCTGTATTGCTGTTGAGCCCGGGCACAGGCAGAGCTCAATAGTAATGTAGCAGTTTTTCCATAGATTACAATACTTCTGTATTTAAGTCTAAGGTGAAACCGCTGTATTGCTATTGAGCCCGGGCACAGGCAGAGCTCGATAGTAATGTAGCAGTTTCACCATAGATTACAATACTTCTGTATTTAAGTCTAAGGTGAAACCACTGTATTGCTGTTGAACCCAGGCACAGGCAGAGCTCAATAGTAATGTAGCAGTTTTTCCATAGATTACTATACTACTGTATTTAAGTCTAAGGTGAAACCGCTGTATTGCTGTTGAGCCCGGCCACAGGCAGAGCTCAATAGTAATGTAGCAGTTTCTCCATAGATTACAGTACTACTGTATTTAAGTCTAAGGTGAAACCGCTGTATTGCTGTTGAGCCCGGCCACAGGCAGAGCTCAATAGTAATGTAGCAGTTTCACCATAGATTACAATACTAATGTATTAAGTCTAAGGTGAAACCGCTGTATTGCTATTGAGCTCTGCTTGTGGCTGGCCATAGACAGAGCTCAGTAGTAATATACATTTGGCAGGCCTGGAGTCTTCAGAAAGCTACTGAGAGCTATAACAAAGGAACTACTCCCAAGATATATACGTAAGACCCATTCTGTTCCTAAGAACAAAACTAAGCTATAACCATGGCATCTGAAGGTTTAATATGACCAAGGCTTCTAGCGGTGATTTTCGCGATTCCCTGCATTGGCATCTGGTTAGGAAAAACATTTAATATAATATATAATGGCCAGCAATTACTTCCTTGTCTATTTGTCACATGACGGGCTGTCGGATATAGAAAATGAGAAGTAAAGCAGATGATTTAGATGCATCTAGTAATCCATTTGAGTAATCCGTTCAGTCATTTTTAGGTATCACTGTCAGATGTCAGGATAGCGGCATGAAATCAGACCGAAGCAAGTGGAAAGTAAGATATCACATGAAGCATAATAAGCAATTTATTCACTGATATAGTCAGCCATGGATGAATGTCTCATGCAGGAGAGTAGCGCTTTATTAAGCCATCTCACAGGATCTCAATGACAGTTCTGTGAATCCCATATGTAAACCATCAGAGAAGGAAAAAGTCAGGGCTTTCTGATAATATACTCTTAGGGATCGGTAGTAATTGGTGGAGTAACCAGGTACCAAGTGTTCAATTTCTCTGCAGCGCCACCACCAGGGAAATTAGGTATTGCACCTTGTGGACCTCCCAATACTTGGTACTGTAGAAGTAACTGCAGTTACCCACTAAATAAATAGATTCTAGGCTCCCACCCTCCATTAACTGCTAAGAAATAGACCATAATTGCCTCCAAATTGGGTTGTCTTCTGCTGACTCTGTGAGGTCCATTATTGTGTTACAGCCTGGTGGATCTGGGGGGCAGTGTGACCCCGTGCAGGGTACTATAGGAAATTTTGCAAAACCATTCATTTTACGACACACTTAAGTGCTTGACCTATGTGTACAAGCATTTAAAGGAATTGTCCCTTTTGGGTCTCCTGAAAATAGGCTGAACACTGGGAATACCAAACCTGGAAGCCTCCAGATTATCTGTAATCTTCAGGAAACAGACCAGTAAGTGGTTAATTCCCTGCATTGCCCCCAAAGGAGAAATGACCAATCAAACAATGCCCATTGGATCTCCTGGGAGAGAAACATTCTCTATAACCTCTCTCTGCACCCACTAAATGTGACTAAACTGGTGAGTGACAGGACATGAATTTGCCATTGTCCTTGGAATAACATTAAAGAGCGCTCACTGGACCCCTCCGATCACACAATGAGGAGAAACCCTCCAAGGCACATAGAAAACACAAATACTCACAACAGGCGACTGTAGATGTACAATGACTTTCTATGGGTCAGAGCACAGGAGTCCTGCAAGGCTTGGGAAAGGGATTGATTGTCAGGGCAAGTTCCAGAGTGGACCTGGAAAATGTATGGGCATCAGGGGGCTGAGACTGATAGCTAGGATGGCAGATTATACATAGCATATCAGGGGTAGCACAGTGTGAGCTGGGGCTTATTGTGTTGTGTCAAACAAAACTGGAATATTGAAAGCATTTCAGGACATTTGTAATTTCATTGTTATCCTCATCATCAACATAACCTTCTTATTATGGTGGATATGCTGAGTAACAGTAATGTAACATCATACTAATCATAATTATAAAATAAATAGAAGTAATAGAAAGACAATAAGAATAAAAAAGAAAGCTACTACTACTGTTACTACTACTATTATTACTACTACTGCTACTACCACTACTATTATCACTACTATTATCACTACTACTGTTACTACTACTAATATTATTACTACTACTGCTACTACCACTACTATTATCACTACTACTGTTACTGTTACTACTACTACTATTATTACTACTACTGCTACTACTATTATCACTACTACTGTTACTGTTACTACTACTACTATTATTACTACTACTGCTACTACCACTACTATTATCACTACTACTGTTACTGTTACTACTACTACTATTATTACTACTACTGCTACTACTATTATCACTACTACTGTTACCACTACTACTACTGTTACTGTTACTACTACTAATATTATTATTACTACTACTGTTACTACTACTGTTACTGTTACTACTACCGTTACTGTTACTACTAATAATATTATTACTACTACTGTTACTACTACTAGCACTACTACTGTTACTACTTACCAATATTATTACTACTACTGCTACAACTACTGTTACTGGTACTACTACTATTACCACTACTACTGTTACTACTATTACTACTATAATCACTACTACTGCTGCTACCACTACAATTACTGCTACTACTACTACTGTTTCTGTTACTACTATTATCACTACTACTGTTACTATTATTACTACTATTATCACAACTACTACTGCTACTTCTGCTACTACTACTACTGTTACTACTACTACGACTATTACTACTACTGTTACCTTTACTACTACTATTACTACTACTACTGTTACCGCTACTACTACCACTGCTACTACTGCTACTACTACTACAGTTACCACTACTACTACTATTATTATTATTATTATTACTACTACTACTATTTCTTCTACCGTTACCATTACTACTTCTAATGTTACAATTATTCTACTACTGCTACTACTACTATTACTATTATTACTACTGCTACTACTATTACTATTATTATTATTATTACTACTACTACTGTTACCTTTACTAGTACTACTACTATTACAACTTTACAACTACTACAATTATCACTACTCCTACCACTGCTACTACTGCTACTACAGTTACCATTACTACTACTGTTATTATTACTGCTACTACCACTTCTACTGCCCTTACTATTACTACTACTGTTATCATCACTTATACTACTACTGCTGCTACTATTACTACTACTGCTACTGCTCCTACTACTGCTATGACTGTTACTACTACTGCTATTGCTATTACTACTACTATTGCTATTAATACTACTACTGTTACTATCACTACTACTGTTATTATTACTGCTACAGCTGCTGCTACTCCTACTACTACAATTACTACTGCTACTACTGTTACTGCTACTACTACCATTACTATTACTACTGCTAATGCTACTACTAATACTACTACTTTTACTATTACTGCAGCTACTACTGTTACCTCTACTATTACCATTTTGATTACTGCTGTTGCTAATAATTATCTACTGCTGCTATTATTACTACCACTGCAACTACTACTGCTAGTATTGCTAATGCTACTACTACTGTTACTGCTACTACTACAGCTACTATTACTACTACTACCACTGCTAATGGTACTATTATTATTAATATTGCTGCTGCTGTTACTATTACTACTGCTGATGCTACTACTTCTACTATTAGTACTGCTAATTCTGCTGCTACTGCTATCACTTTTACTGCTGCTGCTACTACTACTACAGCTGCTGCTAGTACTAATACTACTGCTATTACTGCTAATAATAATGCTGCTAATACTACTGTCACTTCTACTTTTACTATCACTATTACTTCTGCTGATAATGCTACTACTACTATTACTGATACTGTTACTATTATTACTACTGCTAATAATCCTACTACTATAACCACAACTGTTATTACTATTGCTACTATTACTTCTACTACTACCACTACTACGATTATTACTACTGTACTACAACTATTGATACCACTGCAAGTACTGCTACTACTATTACTATTATTACTGCTATCACTGTAAGTACTGCTACTGTTACTATTATTACTGCTATCACTGTAAGTACTGCTACTACTATTACTATTATTACTGCTATCACTGTAAGTACTGCTACTACTATTACTATTATTACTGTTATCACTGTAAGTACTGCTACTATTACTATTATTACTGCTATCACTGTAAGTACTGCTACTACTACTTTTATTAGTGCTACTACTGCTACCACTGCAAGTACTGCTACTACTTTTCTACTACTACTATTACTATTATTGCTACCACTGCAAATACTGCTTACTACTACTTTTATTACTACTACTGCTATCACTGCAAGTACTGTAACTACTACTTTTATTATTATTATTATTATTACTACTACTACTACTGCTATCACTGCAAGTACTGCTTACTACTACTTTTATTATTACTATTATTATTACTACTACTGCTATCACTGCAAGTACTGCTTACTACTACTTTTATTATTACTATTATTATTACTACTACTGCTATCACTGCAAGTACTGTAACTACTACTTTTATTATTATTATTATTATTACTACTACTACTACTGCTATCACTGCAAGTACTGCTTACTACTACTTTTATTATTACTATTATTATTACTACTACTGCTATCACTGCAAGTACTGCTTACTACTACTTTTATTATTACTATTATTATTACTACTACTGCTATCACTGCAAGTACTGCTACTACTATTTTTATTATTACTATTGTTAATACTACTACTATCACTGCAGGCACTGCTACTACGTTTCTACTACTGTTATTGCTAATACTAGCACTATTACTACAACTGCTGCTCCCTTTGCTACTATCACCACTATTACCATTACTATTGCTAGTAGTAGTCACAGTAACAATTTCCATTGTCTCTAATAAAGTACACTATTTGCTCCAATGGTGATGTTGTAGCACCTTGATGTATGGTGAAAGGAGAGTAGGCTTATGGCTGACACCTTTGTTGGAGAAACATAGTATCCAGGATGACAATACCTAACACTCCCAATCCTTCTTTCCCTCAGTATCATGTGTTAGGGCAGAGTTGGGAGATGCCGCACTCTTACATGTATGGGGACTATACTGCTACATCCTCAGGTAGAATTTGCTATGGGTGGTGGATGGACTGACTTTGGCTATACGGGGGTCTTGAGATCTGTACTGTAAAAACAAAGCTTTGGCCACTATAAAAAAAATACTGTATACTGTAAGGAACTAAATGATTCACACCAGATATTGGTTGTAACTATCTATAAGCTACATTATATAGATTATATAGACTCATTGTATACATTATATAGACTCATGTGATGACATACAGTATGGTCCGTGCTACATTTAACACTTCATTGCCCCTTTTAACTTTTTTTTTTACTTTTTCCCATTTGCGTGGACTAAATGAGCTAATGAGATAAATGTAATCTCGACCTTAAATAGTTTGATTATTCAATTATCACCAATGGGAAAATGACACAGAATAGATGACTTGCCAACAAAGAGCTGGTGCGCCGGCTAATTAGTATTCTGCCAATGACATGGTTAATTAGCCGATATCACCAATAATAATGGAAGATGAATTAACCTATTAACTCTGCCATTAACACCACAATGTCTTCCACGCTCAAGCCAGTCTTTGAAAACATAGTTCCTTTTAGCTGAAAGGTATTGACTTTTCTAAATCCATAAAATAAGAGTAACAATAGAGCGATATGTATTCATTATGAGCAGAAATTATAGAGAGAATCAGGCAACATATATTCTAAAGTGACTCAAGTATGTCTACGAGGACATTGCCTGCTAATATAGTAGCACCTATGGCGCCAGGCAGAGCAGAACAGAACAAAGTAAGTGCCAAGGTTTCATAATAATGTCCTTGACGGGATGGAGGAACAATATGGCTGCAACTTATGGGCTGCCAGATGATACAGTGATGAATGGGCAGAAAGAGGTAGAGGAGGGAGTGAAGGACAAGACTGTGGAAACTGCAGACAGAAGCTAATGGCAAGTGGCAGAGCACAGGTAGGTTACAGGGAACAGGCTGGTTCCAGGTGGCAGGACACAGGAGTAACAGGTAGTAGGGCACAGGAGTAAGGCTAGGCTTATCAAAGTGAAGAATTTAAAGAGGTCTTCGGTCCATTGCAGATAGCTAAAGCAGATTAGCCTGAGACACAATGGGGTTAATCAACCTGAGCCTCGCTGAAACATGTAGCAGGACACACGCTAGTAACATGTGGCAGGACACAGGCTGATATCATGTAGCAGGACAGAGGCTGGTAGCAGGACTGAACTTCAGAACAAGTGAGCAAGCAGTGACGGACTTGGCAACACAGGAGTAACAACCAGAAACTGACCTCATATGGAATCAAGAGAAGCCACCAGGAGAAGGTCCTGAATGGAATCAGGAAATGCCAGAAGAAGCATCCCAGGGTGGGCCTGATCACGTCACCGGATAGAGGTGACAACATAGAGAATTGGAACAGACACAGTCACTATTCATAACCAGAAATTCATATGCAACCAAGGAACAAGGCACAAATGTAGTCAGGAATAGTCAGCAGTCTACAAATACCAGGAACAGGATGGACTTAACAAGACCAAGTGTCGAGAGGTAAAGCGCACAATAGCAGAGAACTAGGCAGTGTTGGTGACAGAGACCGCAGTATATGTGTCAACAAGTAACAAACCACCAGGATCAAAAAGCATCCTGCCAGTGGGGAGGACGTGAGGAACCAGGATTTCATCACCCATGGAGAAGTCCAGTTAGAATGTGATTAGGTCTATGTATGGCCATACTTGGCCTGTCAATGACCTCAGTGGTCACCTGGCATACTATTGGCATCACAGCTTGATTTCTGCAGTAGCCATACGCCATGGTGAGAGAGGGGGAGTGAGGACACTTGATTTAACTCTCTGTAACTTTGTGACTGAGACACCCCCCCCCCCCCCAGTACACAATTGTGTTGCCAGTCAATGCTGGTGAGACGACAGTCTACCCGTGGTCCGTCCAAACATGACAAAATATAGGGGCGATTACAGAGTAATGTAATGAAACACAATAGACATTGTCCCTTTTGGTAGGGTGAGTCCTATCTAGGGTCAGGTTCTGGTTGGAGTCGTTCGCTAACTAGGGTGATGGCTCAGAGTTAGGCGGGCTAATAACACTTGTTTGGAAAGGGTTGACTAAGGTTGGAAATTATTTCTCTCCTTCCTCTGTAATATACCTCTTTTCCTGACAAATTCCCCATCTATCAAGACCTGGAGCAGGGATGATGTTTTTCGTTATTTGGCCTCTGTGCCATATTTATATACAGACCTGATCAGGTGATAGGTGATGCTGGTTTGTGTCTATTTAAACTTAGAATATTTTGCCTTTTTGGCATATTTTTTATAGATTTATTTATCATACGTTTTATTGATATGACTATTAAAAGTTACGTTTTATTATTACAATTAAGTATTCAGCAGCCCCTAATATTGAATATTGTATAATAATAATAAAAAAATTTATTTATATAGCGCCAACATATTCTGCAGCGCTGTACAATTTGTAGGGTACAAATACAGACAGATACATAACAAAGAAAGTAATTTCACACAATGAGACAGGGCCCTGCTCGCAAAAGCTTACAATCTATGAGGTAGAGGGGGTGACACAAGAGGTAGCAGGGGCCTCAGCAGCTTGATGCACTTTATAGATGGTCTCAGGGGGCTTATGAGATCCACATTCAGTAGAATGCCTCAATACAACATACAGTACATAGACAAGGCCACCATTCCAACCTCATAGAGCCGACATGCTGAGACTTGTGGTTTCCCAGCAGCTCGAGAGCTATAAGTATCACCGAATTATTTAGGTAACGTCAATTAGATGCATTTCAAGCAGAAGCTACGGTATCATCTCCAGAGTCTTCTCATATTCTACTTGTTTGCGCTTTTGTTGGGCCAGAAACCTATTTATTTTATCAGCTGATTTCCACTGTATTTGTCTCAATACACAGCCATTCATCTCAACCAGGAAGGGACATATTCTTCTCACCAGGCAAAACCTAAGAAACAATCTTCAGAATTATATATTGGAAAAGACATATAAAATGGGAATGACAAATGATATAGTTGCTATCTGTTCACACAGTTACAGTGGTTAGAACAAAATATTTGGAAATTGCTCGGAGAGTTACTAGTGGAAGAGAAAGGAAGTTTTACAGTATGGAGACGAGGCGGCTGCTTATCCATACAGATACACGTTCAGTAGACGGCTCTCCATGCTAAAACTGAAATCTTTGACGTATCATGAATTTTCTGGAGTGTGCTTCTTTCTTCATATATAGTATACCCATAGGGCAGGTAATAAGTAGAGATGGGCAACCCTCAAAAAATTAATTTTAGAAGTGTTCCTATTATATTCTCAGATCTACATCAAAGCGCTATGACATCGGTGGGTCCATGTAACAACTGAGACCCAATCACAAGCTTTAGGGATCCCCTGTAACCCATGATATCACCCAGGAGGCTGGAAGACCTCCAAAGAGGACCCTGAGGAATCTGGTAAAGAAGGGTGAGTATAAGTGTTTATTAGGTTTCTGCACCTCCCCATGACTATTGCTTATTATACTCTCGGTCTCTATAATATCTATATATAAAACCACGTTTAGTTGTTAGGGAATTACTAGGACAGCAATTCCCCAGTAACTGTTTGAGCCCTGGGACGGGACACAAGAGACAGTGAGCCCTAAGCTGAAGCCCCCAACTTTCCCTTTCTATTGCCAGGCCCTATCCTACGTAATAGGCAGCAACCACGAAGACGGTCCCTTCCTGTATAAGTGATACACAAAACGCAGACAAGACGGACAACAACAAAGGGAGGTCAGCTAGCCAAGGGTCAGTAACAGTCGAGTGATGCAGTGCCAAATAGGAGTCCAAAGAATAGTCAGTAAGGAAAGCCAGAGGTCAAGGATAAGAATGCAAGCAAAATAGGGACAGTAAGGAGCAAGTATGCACACGGCAATAGCAAGCACTGGCGTGAATGAGAGCCAAGATAAAATAGGGGAGGAAGAACCCGCCCATGAAGTTGGCAGGAAGGCAGGCTGTCAGTCACACGAATTAACACTTAACGAACGGAGGCAAACAAGGGCAGAAGACGGGTGTGGTGCAAATGCAATCTCAAAACTAGAGCTGTGTTCACACAGTGCGACCAAAAACTTTAAGCCAAGAACCAAACTGCACCCGCCTGCTGCGCCGCAGCACGCAAGCAGAGGGTGGCGCAGAGACCCGAACAGGCAGAGATATTACATTAGTATAGAACAACAAGGGGGTGCATATGGAAAAAAAAAATTTAGATAAAAAAAAAAAAAAATTCAGAAAGGCCCCGTCACCAAGTTTTTGTGATTGCAAAATTTCCATAAATGTGTTACACTTTGAAATAATTCTCATCTCGGCGGCAGCAAAAAGTCCATCGCAAGGATTACATTTTTAGTTACATTGTCAAAGTCTGATTTACTTTTGTAACCAAAAACTCTAATAGTTTACTAAGTTTTTCAAAAGAAAATTAGACATGCAAGAGACGACTTTCCCTACAATCTTTCCCTACATGAGTTTCCCTACAACAGGGGTGCTCACAGTTTTTCAGCATGTGAGCTACTTTATAAACTGACCAAGGCAAAAGATCTACTACTACTACCACTTCTTGTGGGCGGGGCGGGGCCGGGGCGGGCATGACTGTGGGCAGGGTCTGACATGTGGGCATGGTCGGGCAGAGCGTGAGAGCAGGAGACAGCGGCGTTCTGTGGCCGCCCAGGGATTCCCGGTGTCTGCTTGTTCACAGCGCAGGCTGAGAGTTATCTCTGGACACTGGCAGGCCGGGGCCTTGCACTCGTTCGCAGTCAGGGCTGCGGCAGCCCCGCCTGCCAATGTCCGGAGATGACTCTCAGACTGTGCTGTGAACAAGCAGCACCCCGGCTCCCTCCATCCCTAAGAGCGGGGAGCGAGTCATCCCCCGGTGCTGCTGCTGCCCGGCCTGGAAGTGTCCGGAGTGCTTGTTCACAGCGCAGGTTGAGAGTCAACTGCTGCATCCCACGATCAACCCGTACGTCCTTTGCGATCGACCGGTAGATCGCGATCGACGTATTGGGCACCCCTGCCTTACAACTAGCTAGAGAAAGAGAACTGCATTGAAACAGATCCCATAGTTGGGGAATTTATGGTGACTGAACTGGAGAACAATTTTTTTCTAGAATCTCTAGCTTTATATGGAATACATCTTTAGGACACCATATTTATAGGATATGATGTGGGCAGATGACCTCACAACAATCTATTTATTTTATAGAAAACAGACTTTATAATTTAAACCCAGGTTCCATCCTATGGGAAAGGTGCCTTTAGGGTATTGCTTCTTATCAGAATTACCATAACATGATGCATGCATGCATTAAATGTATAATCCCATATGTAGAAATGTTTGAGCAGACAAAGAGACTATTTTATGCCATATGCAGACTGGAGGGCAGACATCTATAATCTATTAGACAGTATACAGCATAGTAACACAGATAAGAAACTATATTTTAACCCAATTCTCTCACATAAAGGCTCTCATAGAAAAAAATAGAGAAACTGACTACCTGCCCATACATAAAATGCTTTGTCAGTTGTAAAGATTTATTGTTAGTCACATGACGCAGCTGAGGACCACAAGAGAGTGGATAAAAGATAAATATAACTACAGGTAAGAAGATTACCTTCACTACAGTAAAAGCATAGCACTTATAGTGAAGCCTCATGACATCAGAGCATCCCATGTGACTGCTGAGACCCAATCGCAGACCTCAACATTGATTCCAGGGTGCGTGACATCATCCAGGAGGCTGTAAGGGGACCCTGAAGGCCCCTTCACACGGCGTAAGCGCTCGGCTCATTCCGAGCCGTACACGCGAGCGCTTCTAAACACTTCCCATTCACTTCAATGGGAGTGCTTGTAAAGCCGGCTTTAAGCGCGCTCCCATTGAAGTGAATGGGAAGTGTTTAGAAGCGCTCGCGTGTACGGCTCGGAATGAGCCGAGCGCTTACGCCGTGTGAAGGGGCCCTGAGAAAGCCAAGATGCTGCAAGAATGTCCAGGAGAGATGAGGGAAGGTCAGTATTAATGTTTATTATTAGAGATGAGCGAGTACTATTTGAAACGGTAGCACGCTCCCATGGGAATGAATGCGAGCGGCTGGCACGCAGGGGTTTAAGCGGCAGGAGGCCGGTGCCGGCTGCGTCCATTCCATTCATTCCTATGGGAGCGTGCTATTCGAAACTACCGTTTCAAATAGTACTCGCCCATCTCTATTTGTTATCTTTATTATTTTTGTACTTATTATAATTTTATTATCATAAGGGGGCATTCACACGGAGTAACGCCGGGCATGTATCACAGCCGTACACGCCGGCGTTACGGCAGACTGCCGAACACTTCCCATTCACTTCAATGGGAGCGCTCGTAAACACCGCTGTTACGAGCGCTCTCATTGAAGTGAATGGGAAGAGTTCGGCAGTCTGCCGTAACGCCGGCGTGTACGGCTGTGATACATGCCCGGCGTTACTCCGTGTGAATGCCCCCTTATACTCTGGGGTCCAATGAGAACCCAGACTATTTCCAGTTGGTGGTTCCGGTCGAAGCCAAAACTTTTGGACAATTCAGGTCACTTATCTCTAATCATACACCTAAGAGGTCAAAGAATAGAAATTTTTTTTGTACGTTTTTTTTAAAATTTATTTATATATAGGCATTCCTTATAACTTCAGTAATCTTATGTCAACGTGAAAAAATCATTTCCTTTAATAACGTCCTAATTATTTGGTGGACTATTGTAGCTTCATGTTACTATGGTCCTGCCTAGTAGACGCTCCCTCTTTATACATATCACTCACGTTCCGTTAGAATCCTGTTTGCAGCCATGTTAATTGATACGGTAAAATTACATATTTAATCTCATCATTTTATTACCGTCTCATTCCCGCCACTAAACGAGCTTCTCTTTGGATGTAACAATTTAATATCTACTTATGTTTTACCCGGTAGCAACTTTTAATTTACAATCTTGCTTGCCATCGACCGGACACGTAGACTCGTGACACGAGAATATGTAAAATTAAATTTCCTAAAGTTCATTATCTGATAATTGGTGCTAAATAACATCTTAACGGAGAGACAAACCCCACGCAAAGCAAGTCAGTTCCACTTAAGATTCCATTAGAAAAGTGTTTGAGCTGCTATGTAATGGACCATAAAATTTAATTTTGAAATGATATTACCAAAAGTGATGGAACGATAGCAACCACAAAGAGACACACAGTGAGTCTTCTCCCTTGTATCAGCCCCGCGGATTCCTATGAAATGATTTCATTCTGATCAGGAGGCCATACATGTGTTTTCCTTTCCTTATTCTGGTACCTCGCTCCTTAAAAATGGGAATTTACCAGTGTAGCTCTATGTAATTACAAAGATTTCCTTATCTCAGCCTATTTGCTGAAGTCATACGAAAGAAAAGAGCCTTCTATAATCCATTGGCTTTCTCATATCTAATTTACATTGGTGGTAATCCCTATCCTATATCAGCATTTAGGTAATGACTTTGGGATTAAATTGCATCTCTTGCAATTCTTTACCGCCGAATCTCCACAACATATCAGCAAGGCTGGGGCTGAATAGGTCTGACGGAGCTCCCGCTACACCAATATGCAGGGTGAGGAGGCGCATTTTTCATTGAAAAGGTGTTTTATGCTGCATAATGGATCTTGAAAAGGAAACCTCTTGACATTCATAATAGATATTGATTGTTACCGCATTCATGAATATCATTAAATCACCATTTTAGAATCTCGTTCTATGAGAAAAGGTGGCGGCAGGTAAAATGACATTTCTTCACCAAAAGTTCTGAACTTTCTGCAGTTTTGTCGACAATAAATTAGAGTTGGATCCATCATAAGGAGAAGAAGAAGAGTTTATATAGGAGAGGCCAAGACAGACAGATAGAAAGATAGATAAGGTCAGTGGTGTAACTAGGAATGGCGGGGCCCCGTGGCGAACTTTTCACATGGCTCCTCCCCCCTGACCGGCACCAACGCCAAAAACCTTGACCGACCCCCTCCTACGCATTCCTGCGCGCTCTATTATGCCCCATAGTGGCCCTTGCACACACTATTATGTCCCTCAGTAGCCCCTGCACACAGTATTATCCCCCATAGAGGCCCCTGTACACAGTATTATCCCCCGTAGTGGCCCCTGCACACAATATTATCCCCCATAGTGGCCCCTCCACACAGTATTATCCCCCATAGTGGCCCCTCCACACAGTATTATCCCCCATAGTGGCCCCTGCACACAGTATTATCCCCCATAGTGGCCCCTGCATACAGTATTATCCCCCATAGTGGCCCCTGCACACAGTATTATCCCCAATAGTGGCCCCTGCACACAGTATTGTACCCCATAGTGGCCCCTGCACACAGTATTGTGGCCCCTGCACACAGTATTATCCCCCATAGTGGCCCCTGCATACAGTATTATCCCCCATAGTGGCCCCTGCATACAGTATTATCCCCCATAGTGGCCCCTGCACACAGTATTATCCCCAATAGTGGCCCCTGCACACAGTATTGTCCCCCATAGTGGCCCCTGCATACAGTATTATGCCCCATGGGGGCCCTGCATACAGTATTATCCCCCATAGTGGCCCCTGCATACAGTATTATCCCCCATAGTGGCCCCTGCATACAGTATTATCCCCTATAGTGGCCCCTGCACACAGTATTATCCCCAATAGTGGCCCCTGCACACAATATTATCCCCCATAGTGGCCCCTCCACACAGTATTATCCCCCATAGTGTCCCCTGCATACAGTATTATCTCCCACAGTGGCCCCTGCACACAGTATTATGTCCCTTAGTGGCTCCTGCACATAGTATTATCCCCCATAGTGGCTCCTGCACACAGTATTATGTCTCACTATGGACACCCATAAACAATTGTTATACTCTGGAGTCTTTTCAGACCCCAGAGTATAATAATCGGAGACCCAGGGGGAGAAAATTTTTTAAAAAACTCTGTTACTCACCTATCTCCCAGCTCCTACACTTCGGCCTCTGAAGTAGTCCATCTTCAATGACGTCAGACGTCACATGATCCGAGACGCAGGACGGGGTCATGAGACGTCAGACGACTAGGCCGAAGCCTGCCCGGATCGTGGAGAGGTAAGTAACAGTGTTTTATGTGTTTCTTACCTCTCCCGGGCCACCGATCATTATACTCAGGGGTCCGAAAAGACCCTCGAGTATAATGATAGCAGCGGTAGCGGCTGTCACCGGGCCCCTAATGTCCCGGGCCCTGTGGCAGCTGCCTCTGCTGCTATGGCGGTAGTTACGCCACTGGATAAGGTGTTTAAGCAAGGGAGCAGGAGCAACATTTCAGCTTCTCTGGATAGACTGAGACAGGAACAGCAGAGGCCAGGATATTTAATAAAAGGTTTCATGAAACTGTATTCCTCTATGAACACTTTTATGCCCATTAACTCACTTTTATTGCAGCTTCCATAAAGCTCCCGCAAGTCCCAATGATAGAATGAAATGTAAATGAATATAGATACATTTTAGATAGATAGATAGATAGATAGATAGATAGATAGATAGATAGATAGGAGATAGATAGATAGATAGATAGTTAGATAAAAGAGATAGATAGATAGATAGATAGATAGATAGATAGATAGATAGATAGATAGATAGATAGATAGATAAATAGAAGATAGATAGATAGATAGATAGATAGATAGATAAAAGAGACAGATAGATAGATAGATAGATAGATAGATAGATAGATAGATAGGAGATAGATAGATAGATAGATAGATAGATAGATAGATAGATAGATAGATAGATAGTAGATAGATAGATAGATAGATAGATAGATAGATAAAAGAGATAGATAGATAGATAGATAGATAGATAGATAGATAGATAGATAGATAGATAGATAGGAGATAGATAGATAGATAGATAGATAGATAGATAGATAGATAGATAAAAGAGTTAGATAGATAGATAGATAGATAGATAGATAGATAGATAGATAGATAGGAGATAGATAGATAGATAGATAGATAGATAGATAGATAGATAGAAGATAGATAGATAGATAGATAGATAGATAGATAGATAGATAGATAGATAGTAGATAGATAGGAGATAGAGTACCACAGCAGGAGATTAGAAATAACATTTCAGCTTCTCTGGATAGACCGAGAAAGGGTCAGCAGAGTCATGTCATTGTCTTAAGAAAACAGAACACTTAATAATAACTTTCATGAGACTGTAATAATTTTTTAAGAGCCCATATCCTGCTGCATGGTTTATAAAGGCAAAATGGGAAATTTAATGTTTGTTTCCATTGTTAAATTGTTAATATAAACCCATTGAGGCAGACTTACTATAGAAAATGTGTTCTGCCATTCTGCCATTGGGTGTGACAAAAAATTTCATTACATGCTCTTCACCACATCACATTTATTAACTGTTTTAGACACTTTCTGACAGTTGGGTGGGGCTGTCAGAAAATGAGGTGATATAAACTTAGACCCGACAGACATCAGATTTATCAACCAGCAGCTCTCACACGAGTGTCCTGACTTTCTCAAAGGGCCACAATTCACCATCCCTTTAACTGTCAAGATCCCACAGCCACTTTTCATCCAGGACTGCACGTCTTGGTCAAGCTTGCATTCTATACCAAAGATGTCTCACCTCCCTACTAACCAACCACAAAGAACTTGACTATAGTTTCCTTGGGTTTGAGCATAGTCAGGTCTGGTGTTAGGGGGGGGGGGGTGCAAATTTGGCAATTGCCCAGGGCCCCGCAGCTTAAGGGGCCCCCTGCGCTGTGCTGCCTAATATTTCACTTTCTCCGTTCTTACAATCAGATCGCTGACTGTGTGGGCAGGAGTGCAGTGGCCGCTGGACTGTGCAGTCATTTGTAAGAGGAACTCCGGGGAGGGCTTTATAGGAGCTCAGCTATTAGGCCTGATGTAGAAGCCCCTCCTCCACTCCAGCCTCCAGCTCAGCAGGGGGTGCAGGGTGCAGACCATTACCTAATTACATCAGTGTACACTGTCTGCTGATAACAGGGTTGGATGGAGGGCCCTGACTCCTGCTTGGGTTGCGTAAACATTAGAATGCAACAGTGGATAGTGTCCTGAGGAGTCTAGTACTGAGAGAGAAGCGAGTGCTCTGCAGCACCAACAGTGAAAAATACAAAATAAAAGGTATCTATTACCCTTAGAACACACAGCTATTATGATCACCCTGAATCTGCAGCCAAGTGTTTTTAGTAAAAATTAAAGTGTTCCTAGTTATCAGATCAGTTGGGGATATGACCACAGGGAACTTCACTGATGAGGAAAATGCTGAATGGAATGGTAGTCATTTGGAACATGCACCCAACTCCATTTGTTTCATTGGGTGTGCCAAACATAGCCAGTACTCCCATTCAAATGAATGTAGTGGGGTGCACATTGCCCGACTGCCACTTCAGTCAGCATTTTCCTGATCTGTGGGGGTCTGAGTGGTTATTCTGATCCATGTTTAAGGTGTAATGAAAACCCCTATAAGGCCCCATTAACATCTGCCTTCAGTATTCTGTTCATGCAATCCACTTGAGGACTCCTGAACGGAAACCTATACGCATTAAAAAGCGGTTACCTGGGAAACCCACGTACCCCATAAAACATAATGGGGAACGTGTAGTCTCTGCTCAGTTTCCGCATGAAACATGCGGAGCGAAAAGTCCTGCAAGCAGCACTTTTATAGTCTATGGGGTCCATGTGGTTTCCATAGGTAAACGCTTTGTAATACATATAGGTTTCTGTTCATGGGGTGCCCAAGCAGACTCTCCGAACGGAAACCCAAACGCAGATGTGGCATAGGCACCGCAGTTTACCCTTGGAGGAAATGCAGCAGAAAAAACGCAGCATATGACAGTCACTGTGTAGGTGATGGGATTCTAGTGAATCCCACCCCCACAGTGCAGGAAAATATGCGCTGCGAACACGTAGCGATTTCCATAGCCAGACTTTATATGTGAAAAGCATTGCAGGAAAAAACGCGATGTGCTGCTGCTGCAGTTTCTCCACCAGCAATTTTTTGCTGCAGGACACTATTCAGGGCCTAAGCCTAAAGGGGTTGAAGGGGTTGTCCAAGATGATTTCTTTTTTTTTTTTTTTTTTTTTTTTTTTTTAACACATGTATGTGAATCCAGCCATTAGGATGCAGAATTTAACCCTTTCCCAACATGTGAAGGCTCCGCCGCCTATCATTCTATTGCTTCTATTGCAGGCTATGCTAGGTAGTCTGCAATAGAAGAGCTGGTATTTTGCAATGTATTGCAATGCATTAGTGATCAGACCCCCTGGGGAACAAGACCCCTAGGGGTCTACCACATGCAAACAAAAAAAAAGTTTTAAAAAAAAGTAAAAATAAAAATTAAAAATATTAAAAGTTCAAATCACCCCCTTTCCCTAGGACATATATAAAAGTACTTAAATACTGTGAAACACATACACATTAGGTTTCCCTGTGTCCGAAATCGCCCGCTCTACAAATCTATAAAAATATTATTCCTGTACGGTAAACACCGTAGAGGGGAAAAAAGTCAAAAGTGCCAAACCACCGTTTTTTCACTGTTTGCCTCTGATAAAATTTGAATAAAAACTGAACAAAGCAATAGCATTTCCCCAAAATGGTAGAACTACAAAGTATACCCAGCCCCGCAAAAAAAGACGCCCTATGCATCCCTGTACACAGAAGTGTAAAAAATTAACACCGTTTTGGATTTTTTTTTAAGGGGTTAAAATGTAAATAAAGCCATATAAATTAGGTATCCCTAGAATCATACCAAAACATAGAATACAGGGGACAGGTCAGTTTGGCTGTACAGTGTACATAGTTGACTATCATATTGCCCCAGTAAACTCCCCAGGTCTACCCACACAGACTGACAATATATTTCATCCAGCCATGATGCAGTCCACTAACCACTATTCATTCAGACCACTGGTCACGGTCACTCAGTGAACTTCTCTCCAAACCCTTGCTTGATAAAACAACTAAACTGTCCCCTCTCATGACTCACCTACCTTGAGCAGGGGTTCTGAAAATTCCTACACAGGCCCATACATCTTGGTCTTTCTTCCAAGTCATAAGCTCTCTTAAACATGGCCTATCACATGCACAGACCTACAGTACTCCGGCCAAGCACCTCACACGCTCATGTATGCTTACATCGCAAATGGCTCCTAACCTCCTCTATTTAAGAGCTTTCATGTTCCCCTCCTTACCAGTGTGGTGGTGCCAGGGGCGTAACTACCACAGAGGCAGTGGAGGCAGCTGCCACAGGGCCCGGACCATTAGGGGGCCCGGTGACAGCCGCTACCGCTGCAGGTTTTTTTTTTGTTTTTTTTTAATAGGCCGTTTAATAGGCCATTACGGGCCCTATTTATTTGCCAATCCTGGCAGGGCCGGGATCGGTAAGTGACACCGCGGGCCCCACAAATACTATCATTATACTCGGGGGTCTTTTCAGACCCCCGAGTATAATAATCGGTAGAGCGGGAGAGGTAAGGGAACGTAAAAAACACTGTTACTTACCTCTCCACGATCCTGCCAGGCCTCCTTCCTGACGTCCTTTCTGACGTCACATGAACCCGGCCTGCTTCACGGGTCATGTGACGTCCGACGTCATTGAAGAAGGACGGCAGCGGAGAAGACAGCGTTGGAGCCGGGGGACAGGTAAGAAACAGTAATTTTTTATGTTTTTATTCCCCCGGGTCTCCGATTATTATACTCTGGGGTCTGAAAAGACCCCAGAGTATAATAATTGTTTATGGGTGTCCATTGTGGGACATAATACTGTGTGCAGGGGACACTATGGGACATAATACTGTGTGCAGGGGCCACTATAGGTGATAATACTGTGTGCAGGGGCCAGTAAGGGACATAATACTGTGTGCAGGGGCCAGTAAGGGACATAATACTGTGTGCAGGGGCCAGTAAGGGACATAATACTGTGTGCTGGGGCCACTATGGGGGATAATACTGTGTGCAGGGCTTACTAAGGGACTTAATAGAGTGCGGAGGAGGGGGTCGGTCGAGGTCGTTGGTGTCGGTTGGGGGGGGCCCGATGTCAAAAGTTCGCCACGGGGCCCCGCCATTCCTAGTTACGCCACTGGGTGGTGCCATGCATCAGTGTCAAAATGCCCTTTCCCTAACCAGTACCAGGCTCCTCATGGGCGTGACCAGTCTACTCTACCACCCCTTGTAGTGGCCTTCACTCCTATACAGTCATAGTAACAGAATTACACAGATACACCGCACTATACCACATACCACATACCAGAGCTACATAACATGTATACCTAGATGTACATTGTATAAACAAATTTATACAAGTGGTCTTTCACCAAAACATACAGCCCATCAGAGAAATAAGTAAATGTATAAGAGGATATATTACAGTCCATAATCTGCAGAGCAGGGCACGTGTTTTGCCCCTCTTCCATATAGACTATGAGACCCTCACCCCGTAATATACAGCAATACATAATAAACATTAAAGTAGACAATGATAGTATATTTAACCCTATTGCTCCTCATTTTAGAGTTCATCCGTTCATCCACTGTCTATAAAACAAGGCTTTATGCTTGCACAGCATACAACACGCACATAAAGCAACTTGACCCTATCAATTTACATACATTATGGGTTCCCGCTATCTCTCCAGAACCAGCAAACAGCCTCTCTTATCTCGGAGAGACCCTCATTTGTAATTTCTTGCTGAGTCCACCCACTGTCATTGTTTGTGTAATTCTCTCCAATAATAGACCCTACCCTAATAAAAGCTGAATTACATAAAGGTTACGAGCCTGACCCAAGGCAGATTAGCTCTCTCCTCACTTATTGCCACATCTCTAATTCTGTAATTGATTTAAGAATTCATTTCTTCTTATATCCAAGCACCATATATAAACAGGAAATTATACCCAGGATTGCATAGATTGCAGAAAATTATTTCACATCCAACCACGTACTGTGTCCTATGTTTTAGTATCATCAATTTAGTTTGAAAATTCAACCCAGACTAGATGGCCCTGGAGAACCAGAATCATTTTTCCATTTTTTTTAAATTCATTTCACTTTTCTATCATTCTTACTAAATGTTATTTTAGAAAAATTTGAAAATGTATTTTTTATGTTATTTTAGAAAATGTAGATTTTTTTTGTCATTTAATGTAAGAAAATGAAAATATTAACTGTTATATTTTTATAAGAGACTAGCTTTTACCCACGACTTCGTCTGCGGTGACTTGAGAATTGGGCGGACACAGACGTGTGAAACCGTAAAAGTGCTTTAAAAAGTTTGGTGGGCTAGCAAATGTGATGTGATGTGTTGTATTGTGTATGTCATGATACAGACAATGTGATGTGTTGTATTGTGTATGTCGTGATACAGACAATGTGATGTGTTGCATTGTGTATGTCGTGATACAGACAATGTGATGTGTTGTATTGTGTCAGACAATGTGATGTGTTGTTTTGTGTCAGACAATGTGATGTGTTGTATTGTGTCAGACAATGTGATGTGTTGTATTGTGTATGTCGTGATACAGACAATGTGATGTGTTGCATTGTGTATGTCGTGATACAGACAATGTGATGTGTTGTATTGTGTCAGACAATGTGATGTGTTGTATTGTGTCAGACAATGTGATGTGTTGTATTGTGTATGTCGTGATACAGACAATGTGATGTGTTGTATTGTGTATGTCGTGATACAGACAATCTGATCTGTTATATAGTGGAAATCTATATGTAAATGTGAGTGAGTAGAGTGAGGGCTACTCCTGAGGTGACAGTAAGGAGTGTGCAGGCAGGTTGAGGCAGGAAATGCCAGGCAGTGTGTGTGAGTCTATAGCTGGGGCTAGGAGTCCTGCTTTTGTGAGTCTCCTGCTAGGAAGCCATGTTGTTTAGTGGCACCAAAAGTAGCCTGTGACTCAATCCTAAGGGAAAACTATGTTTGTGGAAAATTGCACGCAAATCCGTCCAGGTGTTTTAGCGTGATTGAGGAACAAACATCCAAACTCACAAACATCCAAGCATCCAAACACACAAACTTTCACACTTATAATATTAGTAGGATGAGCGAACAGTAAAATGTTCGAGGTTCGATATTCGTTTCGAGTAGCCCCTCAATATTCGACTACTTGAATCGAATATCGAACCCTATTATAATCTATGGGGGGAAAATGCTCGTTTCAGGGGTAGGCAACGTTCGATCAAATTATACTTACCAAGTCCACGAGTGAGGGTCGGGCTGGATCCTCCGAGAAGTCTTCTCCGTGCAGCGTCCCCGCGGCATCTTCCGGCTCTGAATTCACTCTGCGAGGCATCGGGCCTGGGCAGAGCCGACTGCGCATGCCTGCACTACAAGCTGACATGCACAGTTGGCTCTGCCCAGGCCCGATACCTGGCAGAGTGAATGAAGAGCCGGAAGACGCCGCGAGGAAGCTGCACGGAGAAGATCAATCAATGCTGGTTCTGCATCGAACTTTTACATTCGAACAGCGAGTGGTACTCAATCGAGTACGAGTATTTCGAATACCGTAGTATTCAATCGAATACCTACTCGATCGAATACTACTCGCTTATCTCTAATTTTTATATGTAATGATGAGATAACCAAACAAATCAAAATTTATTACTTATTTATTACTTTTTGAGACAATATATTTCCACTGTAAGGGTAAGTTCACACATAGTTTTTTTTTTCCAGATATTGACACCGGAAGCCGTCTCAGAATCTGGACCAAAATGCGCCTGCCGCAGTTAGCTGCGACTGTTGTGGCTTCCAACAGTCACGGCTTTCCGCTCCGGAGTAGGCCTAAATGAATGGGCCTAGTCTGTAGGGATTGTCTTGACGCGGACGTGGATGGAATCCGCATCAAGTTAGGGCAGGTCGCTTCTTTTTTCGGTAAAATATCGCTCACGGAAAAAGGAAATGACCGGCTCCCATTGAATTCAGTGGGAGGCGGTTTTTTGACCCGGATTTTGATGCGGATTCCGTGTGAACTTACCCTTAGGCTATATTTACACAACTCCTTAAAAAATGGGCATGAAAATTGGATAAAATGCTCACTTTTTCATGGCCGTTTGGCCTTCATTGGTCGCTCATTTTTAAGTCTCCCTCATGACCTTGAGTCCATAAGAGATCTGAGGAAAATGGCCAAAAATAGAACTGTAGAAATTTACGTGAATAATTCAATTAAAATGAATGTTTTTAAAATGGCCATGCTATGATCATATCATTGATATTTTTTATATCCATGTGAATATAGCCATGTGAACACAGACAAACACGTTGATGCCCTGACAGGTGTAGCTTGTAGCACCTGGGCCTCAATAAAGAATCTGGGATAAAGACCTTACTTAAAGGGTCATTGAGCCCCCTTAATTACTACAGTGGGGTGAGACACTTCATATTTAGATACAGAGTATGGGCATTTACATGAATCTATGCCGCAGGTAATGGACACCCTAGCTACAGCTCTGCCTTCTTCATTCTACAATGGTTAGAGGTTGAAGTTCCTCCATCTTCTAGGAATAACCTTCCACTGCCACCATAAACTGCCTCAGGAGACTCCTCTTAATGGACAACTCTGACCCAGGGAAAATGGAGGTGCGGTTAGAACATGACTGCTTACTTCTGTATAAATTGAAAAAAATTAGCGCCAAAAGGGATTAGTCCTCGAAAAATCCCACTACCTAATATACTTCCCACCTCCGATCCATATCTAACAATGGTCAAGGTATTATATCTAACTACATGAGCCATTTGTGTTCTGTAAAGAAGCCGCCGTCTGGGACTATTTGTGTATCTCATGTAATTAAAGAATTGCACGAGACAAATATGGCCCCGAAACAGAATCATTATAGACTTGTGGAACAGTTTATAGGACAAAATGGGTCAAGGTCTTTTTCAGGTCAGATCTCTGAGAACTGATTTGACTACAAGTCTGAATGATCCAAAGGTTAAGTCTTCCACCAAGAGGCTATTCTGTCCATAGACATAATTGGAAGAAACAAGTCAATACATGTAACGTTTCTTACTACACAATCTCGCCAAGATCTTTCCCAATGTAGATTAATTAAGTGTTATCAATTAATGGTCTGTTTAGAGTAAAGATCTGCCCGGCCGGTGCTCGAAGTGGGTGTCACTCTAAACAAGACCTCAAAGGAGAGCGTAGGTCACCTCTAGATTATGGAAACCTGATTCTATAGTAGAAAGTAGAGATGTAATGACTTAGGATGCATCGTCTTCTTACAGCAAAGAACAAGGCACAAATTCTGCAACCACCATCACAAAAGATCTTACAGCTATGTAGATGCAATTTATGCTGCCCATGCATTGGAGACTTTGGCAGCCAGAATGGCCGAATAAGTGCCAACAGTTTTACAAATACACAAGGATGTCCTATCCTTAGAATAAGATATCAATGTGTGATTGGTGGGAACATCCTTCAATGTGCTTAGTGGGTTTTCGAGGCCAAGACATTGATAGGATATCCAGGGACACTGACTAACCAGCAGCACAAATAACTCTTATGGTTGCAGTACTCTAGACTTGGTCAAACTTGCCAATACCGTCTTCGTTACAAAGCAAACTTGGACTAGACCATAAGTATAATAAGTAACTATGTGGGTACAAAATATAAAAAGGCCGGTGGATAAAACATAAGTTCTTCTCAGACACCATCCGAATAGGTGGTGGAGAAATGGAATTCAAAATGGTTTTTTACCCATTAAGTAACTATGTGGTCCCATAGCAAAACTTGCAATGGGGCCTCACTTTGTCATGACCACCTTAAAGAGGACACCTTAAGGATGTCACAGGTTGGGGATCATTAACCTAGTGATGTCACAATACCGGTTCTCATTGTCTGTGGTGGTCCAAAGAGTTGGATCTCCATGGACATATCCAGAGAGTTATTAGAGAAGGTATCTCAGGAACCATTTGGCTTGAAGACACAACTGTCTATGTCGCTCTAATTTACTATAATCGTGACATCACTATTTCTGTTTGTGTTAATAAAAAACATCCAGTTTTTGTTTAATTTATTTCCTTCTAAAGAGATATGGTAAAATAAGTGAATTCAAACTATACTGCGATTCCTTCTGAAAGCCTACGCAGATGACACCAAGAGCCATTTGCCACCACTTTATAACGCCCATCCCTACCATGTTATTTTGGCAGATGATGATAACACCGTACCTGATCTCAAATAAGGGGGAAAAACCTCCCCCCATCATGAATAATAGGATTGATGATCAGAGATTTTATCAGACTGCCAAAGGCAGAGGCACTTCTTGGTTGGAGACAATTTAGTGCCACGGGTGAACGTCCTGGCTTATCAGCGAAAACAAATGTCACTACAGTAAAGTTAGAAGCAGAATTGGCCGGTCCACTGGGGGGATTGATTGGGGATAAGATCAATGGTTTACTTGTAAATAAATGAGCAATTGATTTAGTGCTCAAACTAAGACCCTCGCCAAATAAATTGTCAATTCCATCAGTATATGATTGGCATATAAGATTTGTTTTCTCACTAGTGATTCAGATGCTTAATGGCTTGATACTTGCAAGAATGGTGGGCTTATGCTTATACAGAGAAGACAATCAGAAGAAGATGATCTGTAGGGCAAAAGGATACACTTTAAAACCTTCTTGAGACAACCACTCCCTCCCTATTCTATATTTACTTTGGAGTAGTCATATTGAGGGAAAGGATCAGTACAGGACAATATTTTTACATAATTATTAAGTATGTGTTTAAGTTCAGATTAGGTCCCTGCTCCCTACAGATACCCATCGAAAGGTGTTTCCCAAGAAGCAGAGAGTGGTGAGATCTGGGCAACAGATGGGTTTCCCATCTCCCTGTTTCAGAAGCTTTGCCTGCTCTCTCTTTTTTTTTTTCACTTCCTATATTCTTCAGCAAGCTGTGGGGAGGTGGCTTAGATTTTTTTACGAACAGGATACTATGAAATACCACAATATAAACTTTGTCTTTACCATGAGAGATGATTTATTATTAGAGATGAGCGAATACCGTTTGATCGAGTAGGTATTCGATCGAATATTACGGTATTCTACATATTCGATTCCAATCGAATACCACACGGTAAACGCAGTAAAGATTCATAGACCCTCCCACCTTCCCTGGCACTTTTTTTGCACCAATAACTGTGTAGGGGAGGTGGGACAGGAAGCAGGAAAACGTAGGCATCGACAAAAAATAGGAAAAAGTCATTGGCTGGCTAAGTCAGGTGACCTCGGATTTATAAGAATAGTGTCAGCCATATTTGTGTCAGATGCAGTTTGGTGAGACAGGGAGAGACATGCAGAAGGCTAGAGAGGGATTTTAACTTCTGCTAGGCAGGAAAACTGAAAACCAACAGCTCTTTTCAGAGCTACACTGAAGGAAGAGAAAATATATACACCTCCAGTATATATACTCAACCTGCCAAAATTTCACAAAAGCCCCTTTTAGGGCTCAAATTCCTTACAACTGATATATATTGTAACTGTCCCATAGGGGTGAGAAAAAAGCTGTATACTGTCATCACCTGTACACATCTGAAAATGCATCAGGTAGCACAAAGGGACGGGGACGAAGACGGGGACGTGGAAATACAGCTGGGGATCCAGGCCGCAGTCCAGCTACTGCAGATCCAATGGCTAATGGAGAGGGGCAGCCAGCAGTGCACTCATTCACAACGTCAAGCAGGGTGCAGGGTACCATGCTGACGCGGCCTGAGCACCAGGAACTGATGTTACAGTGGATAGCGGATAATGCTTCCAGCGGCATTTGCACCAGCCAGTCAGCCACTACCTCCAGGCGTGTAGTAACACAAGAGTCTGACTCTCCTGGCAATGTAGTGTTTGTGGACCCACAACCAGCATTTCCCGTCCTCAGTGCTAATGACGAGACACAGTTCCATGTTTCTGTGCCAGCTCACAAGTTCCTCCTCCTCCTCCACCACCACCACCATCACTGTTGAAAACCAATTAAAATCACCCCATTAAGGCTCAACCCAAGGGCCTTACAAATAATTTTTAGGGCTCACCCCACAGCCCAAAAACTAAAACTCTGCTGGTTAAAGGCTCAAATCACCCAAAGGGCCAAAAACACTGCTGGTTAAAGGCTCAACTCACCTCAAGGGCCAAAAACACTGCTGGTTAAAAGCTCAGTTCACCTCAAGGGCCAAAAACACTGCTGGTACAAGGCTCAACTCACCCCAAGGGCCAAAAACTAAAACACTGCTGGTGCAAGGCTCAACTCACCCCAAGGGCCAAAAACTAAAACACTGCTGGTACAAAGCTCAACTCACCCCTAGGACCAAAAACACTGCTAGTTAACGGCTCAACTCACCCAAAGGGCCAAAAACTAAAACACTGCTGATACAAGGCTCAACTCACCTCAAGGGCCAAAAACACTGTTGGTTAAAGGCTCAACTCACCCAAAGGACCAAAAACTAAAACACTTCTGATGCAAGGCTCAACTCACCCCAAGGGCCAAAAATTAAAACACTGCTGGTGCAAGGATCAACTCACCCCAAGGGCCAAAAACTAAAGCACTGCTGGTGCAAATCTCAACTCACCCCCAAGGGCCAAAAACACTGCTGATTAAAGGCTCAATTCAGCCAAAGGGAATAAAACTCTGCTGGTACAAGGTTCAACTCACTTAATGGGCCTAAAAATCTGCTGGTGCAAGGCTCAACTCACTTCAAGGGCTTAATACTCTGCTGGTACAAGGCTCAACTCACTTTACGAGCCTAATACTCTGCTGGTACAAGGCTCAACTGAATTTAAGGGCCTAATACTCTGCTGGTTAAAGGCTCAACTTAATTTGGAAGGGCTCACTTCAAGGGCCAGAAAAGTAATTTTTGGAGGTCTCACCACATCACACACACATAAACATTGACAGTTAGGGCCCCTTCACACGGCGGATACGCTCACTGCTTTGGAGCGTGTAAACGTTCCGTAGCAGCGGCGTCTAAAGCAGTTCCCATTGTTTTCTATGGGAGCCGGCATACGTGCGCTCCCCATAGAAATGAATGGAAAAAGCAGCCCATTCATTTCTATGGCGAGCGCGCGTCTGCCGGCTCCCATAGAAAACAATGCGATCTGCTTTTAGACGCCGCTGCTACGGAACGTTTACATGCTCCAAAGCAGTGAGCGTATCCGCCGTGTGAAGGGGCCCTTAAGGGTGGGGACTGTTGGATTTCCCATTGCCTATGCCATCTGTGGTTGTCATGGGCAACGTGGTTTAAAGGGGTGCATGTTAATGTTTCTTTAGCTTAAAATTTGGCTTTCTGCCCATACTAATGTAGAGGAAAGAAGGTTTCCAAGTATTTTCCCACTTTCGTAGAGGTTCTATTGAGTTTGGAAAGTGTCTAGTTGATAGGCTGTGATATTGGGGTAATACTGGGACTTGGGCGTGTTAGATTCATCCAGGAATGCTTCCCTTGCTGTTCCAGTTGCATTCCAGTGGTGTTGGCATCATTTGCTGAGGTGTCATTGTGTACTTGGTGCCTCCAATTAATCGAATTTTGTTTTTTCCCTGAAACGAGCATTTTTTCCCCATAGACTATAATGAGATTCGATATTGGTCGAATAGTCGAATATTGAGGGGCTAATTGAAATGATTATCGAATATTTCACTACTCACTCATCTCTATTTATTACCATTACTAGAAGTTTAATATAACTGCAGCTGAAATAACATGCACAGTAAATGTATATTACATTACACAGGTTTGTACAGAACACTTACCATGCTTAAAGAGAACGGACTTAGAAGAGAGATAACAGACACTGTTTATCAGCAAAGGCAATTACCTGAACTGATTGTCCTGACCACAGAGCTGTAGATAACCGTGAGAGCACTCAGCCTCCCCAGAAAGCAGTGACTCATCCTCCTGACCTGTTATGACAGTACAGGACAGGGACCAAGGAAACACTGTGTAAACAATGAGAGGAATAATCTAATATAGCAGTCAAACAAGCAGCATTGGTAAAGCAATGTATTTAGGACCATTTGAATTTACATAAGCTAGCAGTACAGATAGGATCCTTGTGATAGGGGTACCCTTTTAAGGATTTTTTTTGGTACTAGTTATTGGTATTCTATTCTTCTACATGGGCCTGTACATACCGTATGTATTGACTCTCTGCATAGACACAGCATTACCAGAACAAGTCGCCTGGTAAGTTTTATGTAATGAAAAACAGCAACATTTCCAAACTTCCACTTATAATGTAGATAAGTGAAATATTGATAATAAAGCTGCTTGCTTGTAGGTCTCCTCCATCTGTAAGGGTTGACTTGATAAAATTTGGTTTCTAAAAATGGATCTACAAATCACGATCATACGTTTGGCGTAAGGCACAATCTGTTATAGCGCCTTCCTGTCTCCATGATTAAGCAGCCCGCTTTATTTTATGTCTTCTCTTCCTTTCTGCTTGCCGTTGTCAGCCGAGCCTCATCTCCAAGGCCTCACTTTTTTAAAATATGTTGACAAGTGATCTTTTGATATTATCCGATGAGTTCTTTATATAAATATATTTCTGCCCCATTTCACGCCGGCAATCTTTATGTATTTGTTTAGAGGTAAGAAGACAAATGTTCATATCCGTCCGCCTACATTTATTAAACTGTTGTAATATTACATGTGTTTAGTATCTCTGCCTAAAATAATAGGAAATGGAAAATGTTTAAATTCCGTAAATCTATTACTGAATATGTGATGTAATCGCCAGAAATATGACTGCAACGAATGGCACAATATTTCCACCGACATGATATGATGAGTAAATCATATGTGTAGTATATTGCTTTAGCTTACTGATATGTTGTCATAGACGGAAGAGCAGCCAAGGTGAGTGTCTTGGGGTAAAATGCCAGAATTTTTTAGATTTTATATTTTTTAGACACCACTTTTGCGGCATAAATGATGATGATTATGGCGCAAAGTGAGTGAAGAATAAAAAAATCTTAATCCCATCAATATTTGTGTGACTGTTGCCATTTGCCTTCCATCAGTTCTTCTTGGTACTTGCAGATAGTTTTTGGCAGAACTCGGCAGGGAGGTTGTTCCCGCCATCTTGGAGAACTAAGCAGAGATCTTCTGTGGATATAGGCCTGCTCCAATCCTTCTGTCTCTTCATGTCATCCCAGACAGACTGGATGATGTTGAGATCAGGACTATATCTGTGGGGGCCATATCATCACTTCCAGGACTCCTCCAAAGGTCACACCAAATATTGATTGGACTTGTGCTGTGTCCTTGTCTTCAGAAGTTGCACGTGAGGCTAAAACCAATCATTGGCCTCTGTGATCGCCTACGTGCCCACATATATTTATCACCGGATCCTTAGCAGAGACGTCTCAGGTCACTGATTGGCCTTTGGGGTCACGTGAGGCTCAGAACTTCAAGTGATGAGGACACAGTACAAGACTAAATGGATACACAAGAGTATGCTTTTTTGTTACCAATCCCTGGACAACCCCTTTAAGATTAGGATCTACACATCCTCCAACTTGTCAAATTTAGAAACCATGAAAAAGGTGATGGTGCACAGTTCGATCCAGACCACAATGTGATCGAAAGTTTTAGGGTCACTGGTAGTATATTGTATCCATATTTAAGGCAGCAGAAAGACAGTAAGGGAAAGTTCGCAAGAAGGAATTTGGCACAGAATTTGAGGCTGAATTTGCCAAGCCGAAAATATCGACTTCAGGAATTTGAAGTGGACAAAAAGGATTGATGCTAAATCTGAAGCTGATTTTGATGTTGGATTTGAAGCTGAATTTGGAGAAGAGCGCCAATGTATTTTGTCTTTATTAGGCAGGTACAAATTACAAATTCTGCTAGCGAATTTTGACAAATTCCGTGTCAAATTCCGCACTGAAGAAAAAGGTATATTTTCCAGCCATCAAGTCCTTTCAGTGGGATTTCTTAGGCGAATCCGTCTGAGGCTGAGGCTCCACATTGCAGAAATGCAACTTTTTGTTGCAGTTTTTTGAGCCATAGCCAGGAATGTATTAAGCAGAAGGTGGAAGTATAAGGACTTCCTATATATTTTCCATTCCTTCCCTAGCCATACTTGGCTTTGGCTCAGCAAAATCTGCAACAAGAAAAGCTGCATTTCCGCAACGTGGGGGCCTCAGCCTTAAAAACTAGCAGGGGGCTTATTTTCCCACCAGCTGAAAAAAATTTGTGCATAATCTGCTACTGCCTCCCATTGAAAAGAATTGTAGGCAGGAATTTGAGGCGGATTCCGCATTATTAAAACCTGTGTCAAATTCCTACGTGTGAACTTACCCTGAACAGCAAATGGCTCCTGATTGCTCATCTTCCAGAACAAAAAGGTGGATTGGGGTTAACTGAAGTTTTTACATATCAGGGAATAGCTAAAATAGCAACTCATAGAAGCTGGAACTCTAGTAATAAAGTCATACCGTACCTGGAGGTATCTGTGCTGTGTGACTTTGTATCCTTGTATAAGTGTGTTTACAATTGCACAAGAAATCTGGGCGCCATTAATAATCGGCTTCGGTGGCAGAACATCCAGTGTTAAAATGGAAATCATTCAGCACAAAATAGAGTTCATTCCACATTGCAGGTTAAGTGGCTGTAATTATGTAGCACTTGTAGGCGACGTCCTTGATATTTATATCTGGGAATCAGTAACGTATAATTAGGACTAATTATGTGTACATAATGAGTAACTGCAATCCATAGACAGACGGCACAGCCTCGGCAAGCACAACTTCAGGGGAATGTTGTCACTCCGCACGCTATAAACTTTCATATTTACTGAGCCCAATGTCAATGAATTGATTATTGGGGAAGAACGAAGAAGAAATCACAACAGACTAAGGCCTCATACACACAGTGGAGCCATGTACACGGAGACTGTATAGGAATAAAGTGAGGATGCGCAGGGTACCACCTAACAGGCAGAAGGCGGAGCCCTGTGTGTGGTTCACGTCAATGTTTTTCCCCAATATTCAGAAAAATGCTACAAAAAAATATTGAAGTATAAGGTATAAATTTAGTTAGGGGTATGTAGGGGCACACGGTGGCTCAGTGCTTAGAATTGCAGCCTTGCAGCGCTGGAGTCCTGGTGTTCAAATCCTGCCATGGGTGAAAAAACCCATCTGCAAGGAGTTTGTATGTTCTCCCCGTGTTTGCATGGATTTCCATCCCATATTCCAAAAAAGACATACTGATAGGGAAAAATGTACATTGTGAGCTCTATGTGGGGCGCAGAATCTACATAAAAATAAAAATTAGTTAGGGGTATGGAATCGGGATCTATTTAGGGGTTACGTTTTGGGGCTGGTATGAGGTCTGAGTTTATCTTGGGGTCTAACCTTGGGCCTAAAGTTTTGGTCTGAGGTCTGTATTTATTTTGAGGTCTGAATTTCTTCAGTCTTAAATCATTTTAGGGTCTGGTCAGAGTTGATATTGGGAGCTGGTATTAGGACCACTTTTATCTGGGGTTATGAATTTCTTCAAGGATCTGGTATCATTTTACAATCTGGTCTGAGGTCTAGCCTGGGGTCTACAGTTTTGTAAGGGCCTCAATTAGTTTAGAGTGTGGTCTGAGGTCTCCATTTATTTTGGGGTCTGATCTGGGATCTAGATTTCTTCAAGGGTTTGATTAATTTTGGGGTCTGGTCTGAGGTATGAATTAATATTGAGAGCTGGTCTGAGGTTTGCTTTTAAGGGTGTGAATTCCTTTGTAGGCCTGAAATAATTTTGGTCTGGTTCGAGATCTAAATTCATATATTAGGGGGCATTCACACTACGTATACTGAAGCTTATTCTGAAAGTAAAACACGTTCAGAATAAGCGGCGTATAAAGCAGCTCCATTCATTTCTATGGAAGCCGGCATACGAGCGCTCCCCATAGAAATGAATGGGATGGTTCTTTCACTGCGAGCAGTCCAATTGAAGTGAATGGGAAGTGCCGGCGTGTACGGCTCGGCATGAGCAGAGCTTGCCGTATACGCCGGCACTTCCCATTCACTTCAATGGGACTGCTCGCAGTGAAAGAAGCAGCCCATTCATTTCTATGGGGAGCGCTCGCATGCCGGCTCCCATAGAAATGAATGGGAAGTGTTCGGCAGCCCTGCTATTGCGCCGGCGTGTACGGCTGTGATACACGCTGGCGTTCCGTAGTGTGAATGCATCCTTAGGGTCTAAAATTTGATAAGAATATTAAGTAATTTAATTTAAGTGGTTTTCAATTAATTTGGGGTTTGAACACATTTTTGGGTCAGCTGTATGTATTTTAAGGTCTGATGAAGGGGTCTGAATTCATTTTAGGATTTTGCTATAGAACCTTTCAGAAATTACCAGCCATTGGTGCGCTAATGTTGTTTTTGATAAAAATCTAAATTTTGATTGGCAACTACAAAATTTTTTTATATATTTAATTCAGTTTCTACAATTTTTTTTTTTTACCTTAGGAAGTTTATGAAATTAAATCCAGATTTGCTAGTACCAGGAAGGCTTTATGGTTTTATATCATAGAGTCCTATAGCCTCTGTGTGCTGCTGTAAGGCTCTATTAGGTCCCTATATAAAGAGATATTCTCCCATAGATGAAATCACATAGAGCATGACACTATATCTTTTCTAGTAGACTTGTGCCAAAAAATTATATGACTTCATGTTCTTAGGTAACTCGCTGCTGAATGGGGTCCCAATTTTATTTTTGCTATGATCATTTAGGGTCATTTATTGAATTAATACTCAATAAAAATTTGGATACATCTTTATGGGGCATTAAGGCCCGGGCCCCACATGGCGTAAATGCCACAGCAAAAACAGCAAATCCCATCCGCACATTGTAGAAAAATACGTGCAGCAGAAATGCCAGTGGAGTTTCTGTAGGTATAATTGTAAAATGCTGCAGTTTACGTGGGGCCCCACTTTCAAGCAGTTTTCCTATATTACTGATCCACTGCATAGGTAAAGGTTTCCAGTTTCTGATGGAGGTTCAATCATTGGGTCCCCCATGAGAGCTGGAGACCTATGTCCCTAGGTTTGAATGGAGATCCAGTCAATCTTGCACACTGCGCTCCATTCAAAGTCTATGGACCACTGACTATTTAAAAAAAATTATGATCCATGTTTTTTCAGAGTGTGGTGATCTCAAGACGCTCCACCTTAGAGAGGTTGTACAGGATTTAAAAAATATGGTTGTCAAAGGAAGCACTGAATTCATCTATGGATTGCCTACACTGAGCTGCAATACCACACACAACCTACAGGCAGGTATGGCACTGTTCCAGGTGGGAACAGATAACAACCATGTTTTTCTAAGGGAGCCTTCACACGGAGTATACGCTCCGCCCATTCTGAACATAAAACACGTTCAGAGTGAGCGGTGTAAAAACCAGCACCCATTGACTTGAATGGGTGCCGGCATACGAGCGCCACCCATTGAACTCAATGGGAGCCTCCCATTGATTTCAATGGGGAGTACACAAATGCCGGCACCCATTCAAATCAATGGTAGCTGTTTTTTACGCGCTCATTCTGAACGTGTTTTACGTTCAGAATGAGCAGAGCGTATACTCCATGTGAAGACTCCCTAATCTTGTAAAATCCCTTTAATGCTTACTCAGTAGGACTGTGTGTAAGGAATACAGATCCTAAACCTCCATTAGGACTAATTTTCTTAATAAAAGTGTCATATAGCATCTAAAGTGACTGAAGATTAAATGAGCGTCTTTAATAGGTAAAGATATAAATAGCCATTTTAATTATGTATTCTAAATACGCCGGTTAATTTCATTCCATTCGGCTTTGTCGGCCGGGTTAGCTGGATGCGCCCGGCTTAATTGCGTTCCATTGATTTTTTTTTCTTTTTTTTTTTGCCTTGGCAAAATGCGCTTTTGTTGCAGTAATGAAACTTTTGTTTCGTCTCCTCCGTTGGTATTGTCTTAGGTATTTCTAGTATTTACCAGTCAGAAACTGAACAAAACCTGGTCTTAAGTGTGAAGCGAGCACAAAGCTCAGCGCAATCCTTCTCATCGACGTCTTCTAATCAATGTGTTAAATGATGTCATTATCATATAGTATTTCCTCCAATTTAAACCAGTTTAAAAGGTAATGGTTTGTTGCAAATTAGATCAGACCGCTATGTGTGCAAATGACAGACGGCGCCCTGCAATTGCAAATTCCACTTTTTAATTTAAAAAAAAAATCCACTATTTTTACCATATTGAGTGTTATTTAAAGGGATTTTCCATCCGAATATAGTTTTAGGTCATATATTTAAAGGGGAACTCCAAAAAATATTGTGATATCGGACAGAATAGGCCCGAGCTGTTACTTAGGAAATGTGCAAGAACCCAGTGGAGGAAAGTATGGAGACTCCTCAGGGCTGGTGCAGAGTGGAAGATGGTAGTAGAAGTATTTCTGTGAGCCTGATGGTGGTTGGAATGCCCTTGAAGGATAGAGGATTCAGGATACAATGTTGAACAATCCGACAACTCGTTGTTTACGGTAAATAAACAGCAGCAACAACTTTTCAATAAAATGGGAACTCTGTTCGTGGTGGTCACAATGTGGAGGCTGAGCGCCCTGGGGTCTGTCAGTGTCTCTCTTGCTAGGACGGTCTTCTCCACAAAAGTTGCACAGGCCTATAATACTGCCCAGTTTGTTTGTAATGGGTTAAATGAGCATATATTCTGTTGTTTTGATTTCATGCTTCACATGCCTTAGAAAATGTTTGCACTATGTTTGTATGTTTAATATTGTACCTATAAGTTGCAGAGTCGGCTGCAGTGCAATGCATATAGAAAAGCACACAGCATTAGGACCTTGCGGATATGGTAGAATAGCAACACTCACATGGTGACATTGCAAGACAACACATATCCCATGGAGTTGAAGGTAGCAAAACTCTTGCTTGTGTGCATACCTCCCTATTGTCAAACAACGCATGCTATGTGTGCCGCAACAAATTTATGCATAGTAGGACCCAACTCCACCCCACCCACTTCCACTTTGGCTCTGCCTATTCCCATCTCATTGTGCCCTCATAGAGTATAATGTCTCTATAGAGTCCCCCCCCAGCTGCCTCCAACAGTTCAATGTCCACGTCCAGTTGTGCCCTCAGTATACAGCCCCCTCCAGTTGCCTTCACACCATACAGCCCCCTCCAATTGACACCACAGTATACTGCCCCCTCCAGTTGTGTCCACAGTATACAGTCCCCTCCAGTTGCCCCCACAGCTTACAATCTCCTTGCGGTTGAGCCCACAGGATACATTTACCCTCCAGTTGCCCCCACAGTATACGGTTCCCCCAGTTGCCCCAACAATATACAGTTCCCCCCGTTGTCCCCACAGTATACAGTTGCCCCAAGAGTATACAGTTCCCCCAGTCGCCCCAACAGTATACAGTTCCCCCAGTTGCCCCCACAGTATACAGTTCCCCCAGTTGTCCCCACAGTATACAGTTCCTCTCCAGCTGTCACCATAGTATAAAGTCCCCACAGTATAATGTATCACACACAAAAAAAAAAAAAAATACGCACCTCACCCCGTTCCCCTACTGTTCTCAACTGTCTCTTTTTCTGGAACCTTCAGGACATCATCACTTCACACCTACTGCTCCCAAGACAGGAGGAGAAAAAGGCAGAGGCCAAATGGTGAAACAGGGAGCGGATGTAGTTGAGTTGAAGTTGAAGCATGCCTCCCACTGATCAGGATCGGACCTGGAATCCAGGATGGTTGGAAGTAATGCATATGTGGTTGGGCACACTTACAAAAGACAATGCAATGAAAATGTGACTTGGGATGTTCCAGAGAGTGGTGGAGATGAGAGTGCAGCAGGTTGGAGAGGCCAGAGTGAGACACGAGAGCTGCAGGAGAGGCCGGAAAGAGTCATAAGTTGGGAAATTCTAAGGCGATGCCAGACAGCAGAACAGCCTGGATAAAGGCAAGAAGACCCCAGAGATGGCTATGAGAGGCAGATGTGTAGTGTGAGGTCCAAGGATGCAGCCAAGTACAGTCATGAGAAAAAAATCCTTGCTCTTTGAATTTAATGGTTTTACCTATCAGGACATAACGAAAAAAACATCAGTCTTTGGAAGGTCTTAAATCAATATTGGTAAATTGAAACACAGACGAACATCATCAGCAGTCACATAACTAGGAATGGCGGGGCCCCGTGGCGAACTTTTGACATGGGGCCCCCCTGACTGACGCCGAAGACCCCAATCGAACGCCCCCTCCCCACACGCATTCACACTATTATGCCTCATAGTGGACCCAGCACACACTATTATTGCCCCATAGTGGCCTCTGCACATACTATCATTGCCTCATAGTGGACCCAGCACACACTATTATTGCCCCATAGTGGCCCCTGCACACACTATTGTTGCCCCATAGTGGCCTCTGCACATACTATCATTGCCTCATAGTGGCCCCTGCACACACTATTATTGCCTCATTGTGGACACACATGTACAATTATTGTACTCTGTGGTCTTTTTAGAGTATAATAATCAGTGACCCAGAAGAGGATACAAACATAAAAAAACACTGTTACTTACCTATCCAAGGCTCCGATGTGATCCCTGTTGATATCACCAATCTTCAATGACCTATGGCATGGCATGTGACCCGGGCCAGCGTTGCGACATCAGGGACGTGACTCAAGTAAGCCCGAAGCCTGCCTGGAGCGCGGAGAGGTAAGTAATGTTTTTTATGTTCTCTTACCTCCCCTGGGCCCCCGATCATTATACTTGGGGGTCTACAAAGACTCCCGAGTATAATAATAGTGATTGTGGGGCCCGCTGCCTTACTTACTGATCCCCCTACTCCTGCTCACAGCAGCCTCCACAGGCGGTCATGGGCAGGAAACAGGATCTGTATGTAAATAGGGCCCATTACTCCAGTAACTCCAGCCTGTAACGGCCTATTTAAAAAACAAACAAAAACACAGCAGTAGCGGCTGTTACCGGGTTCCTAATGTCCCTGTGTCCCTGTGATAGCTGTTACTGTTGCTACCCAGTAGTTACGCCCCTGATCATCACAACAGAAACCATCCGGTCATTATTTACTTAGAAAAAATGGAATGTCTTTATGTGCCTCTCACATCGTTCTAGTATTTTGTCCCACTCTTCTTTACAGGAACATGGGAAGAATATGCAAATCTGACTTCCATGATGTAATTAGGATGCCAGTGCCTCAAGTGTGCACACCAATAGAGGGCGCCCACTGAGAATGTGCAAGTCTATCTTCCATGATGTAATTAGGAAGACAGAGTCTCAGTCAAACAAACCTATAGAGGGCGCTCCCTTTATCATCATGCCGACCTTCTCAGAGGCCTTCTTTACAGTTCATTGAGGTTTATGGTCATTTCATTGTGCATAGCTCTCTTAGCCTACATTCACACCATTGTGGTGCATAACAGACATGAAAAAGTACATTTTTGCCGCCATATTTCACCCGAGGGGGTGGGATAACTCATGCATAAGGGGGCATTCACGCGGAGTAACGCCGGGCGTGTATCACAGCCGTACACGTCTGCGTTACGGCAGACTGCCGAACACTTCCCATTCACTTCAATGGGAGCGCTCGTAAACGCCGCTGTTACGAGCGCTCCCATTGAAGTGAATGGGAAGTGTTCGGCAGTCTGCCGTAACGCCGGCATGTATGGCTGTGATACACGCCCGGCGTTACTCCGTGTGAATGCCCCCTTACAGTGTATGGAGGGATCCTTGAAAACGGTTAAAAATAGAGAATGACCTATATTTTGACAGTCCATGATAACAGCCCGGTAAAATATCAGTTATGTGAATAGCCCCCATTTACTGACAGACAAATCAATAAGGCCATCTGACAGCGGTCAAAGAAAATCCCATATTCGCTGTCATATGAATGTAGGCTTAATGTTCAACCACAGCCTTACAGTTGGGTTGAGGTTTGGAATTTGACTAGATCATTGCAACACCTTCATTCTCCTCTTTTCCCGCCATTCTGTTGTAGATTTTCTGGAGTCGTCAAGACTGTTGTCCTGTTGCATGGCCCAATTTTGGCCAAGTTTAAGCTGTAGGATAGATGACCTTACATTTACTCTAGAATACTTTTGTACACATGGGAGTTTATGGTTGGCTCAATGACTGCAAGGTGCTCACGTCCTGTGGTTGCAAAACAGGTCCAAATCATTGCCCCTCCACTACCGAGTTCGATGCTTGTTTTCACCATGTGTAGCTGTGCTTTATGGCCAGACATCTCCACTTTGATCTTGTCTGTTGAAAGGACATTCTTCTAGATGTATTTTTAGATCATACTTGTTCTGTCTAATTATATTGTCAGGAGGTTGTAGAGTCTTAGATATAGTTCCCTTTTGCAATTTCTCTGATTGTTACCTGGTCTGACCTTGGGGTGAATTTATTGGGATGTTCACTCTTGAGAAGATTGTCAACGGTCTTGAATAATCTTTCTCACTGTAGAATGATGGACTTTAATGTGTTTATACATTCCTAGATTGACATGCAGCAACAATTGTTTCTCTATGATCATTGCTAATGCCTTTTGATAATATATACCTGAATGCTCCAGACCAGCAAACTGCCAAAATGTCACTTTTTATAGAGGTGGTCACACTTGCTTATGAATTCAATTAATCAATTAATCATGGGTATTTGATTAGTAGCACCTGGCTGTTACGTGTCCTGACTGTACTTGCTTCTGAAGCCTACCCATGCTCCTTCTTGTGAATGGAGCAGCAGCGTACATGTGTGTGAGAGAGGGCTGTAGAGCATATTCTGCGCTACTTATTGTGTGCAGTATATGGCAGCTAGTCTTCACTAGAGATGGGTAAACCGATTCATTCCAAGCCAGGTTTGACCTGAATATTCCAAATTGTCCGTTTTTGGTTTTTTTACTATGACATGCATTGTGGTAAATTATATACTCTGGGGGTCTTCTCTTCAGACCCTGGGTACACGAGGTCACTGAGGAGACCAAGAAAGAATGTCAGATGCCACAAGGACAGGGGTAGGGGACCAAGGGTCCATTATGGAAAAACCGCGCTCTCTGGTGTGTAGAAGAGGATGATAGACCAGGGTCTAAACTCAAACAATATATTGGATAATGTACAGCACAGCACCATGATTTGCATTGTGGTAAATTATATACTCTGGGGGTCTTCTCTTTAGACCCTGGGTACACAAGGTCACTAAGGAGACCAAGAAAGAATGTCAGATGCCATAAGGAAGGAAGGTGAATATGAAGGAAGGTGAGTATGAGGGAAGGTGAGTATGAGGGAAGGTGAGTATGAGGGAAGGAAGGTGAGTATAAGGGAAGGTGAATATGAGGGAAGGAGGGAAGGTGAGTATGAGGGAAGGAAGGAAAGTGAGTATGAGGGAAGGCAGGAAGGAAGGAAGGAAGGAAGGAAGGAAGGAAGGAAGGAAGGAAGGAAGGAAGGAAGGAAGGAGGGAGGGAAGGTGAGTGTGAGGGAAGGAGGGAAGGTGAGTATGAGGGAAGGTGGGAAGGTGAGTCTGAGGGAAGGAGGGAAGGTGAGTATCAGGGAAGGTGGGAAGGTGAGTATGAGGGAAGGAGGGAAGGTGAGTATGAGGGAAGGACGGAAAGTGAGTATGAGGAAGGAAGGAAGGAGGGAAGGTGAGTATGAGTGAAGGTTAGTATGAGGGAAGGAGGGAAAGTGAGTATGAGGGAAGGAAGGAAAGTGAGTATGAGGGATGGAAGGAAGGAGGGAAGGTGAGTATGAGTGAAGGTGAGTATGAGTGAAGGTGGGAAGGTGAGTATGAGTGAAGGTGAGTATGAGGGAAGGTGAGTATGATTTCTTTTTATTTCTTTACACCTCCCCTGGGCCTCCACCTGGGGTCTGAAGAGAAGAACCTTGGGATGTTTGCCTATCTCTAGTCTGTACCTACCAGCTCAGAAAGGAATGCAAACTGTAGAAACAGCATGCACAGTGGAAAATTGGTAAGTAATGCAAAAGCTAGGCCATATATAATGACTATAAAGTGTTGACATTGCAGAAAATGTGAAAATCAGTGCCACAAACAAAAAGGAAGAAAAAATGGCCAGACAAGGGTTAACAGAAAATTGTCATCTTCATATTGTATCTCAGGCCCCTTCATAAGATCACATGAAAACCTCTTTCCAATTTTCAAAGGGTTTACAATCTCATCTTAGAAGAGATATAAGGAGCAGCGGGAGCCATACAGGGGTGTCAGGCATAAGAGAGGACAGAAGCCGCCTTGGGACCTGGGGGGGAACCAGTAAATCAGTGTACGCTTGTCAAGGGCTCCATGCTGTAGGAATTACTCAAGCGAAAATAACAAATGGCCGTCATTGTAGAGCCAAAAACCTGTGATTATAATTATCACATCCCCAGTGACCTTGCATAAACTTTAATCCCTCTCCAATGGAGCATTTAAATAGCCTGCATCTACCAGCAAGGGAGCGTGGAGTATACATATATACAGCGGGAGAGGAAAACACTAGGCCTCACCATGTAAGCGCTGTATGAATGACCAGGACAAGGGACCAGACGGGGCTTGAAGCGAAGTGCAGGCTATGGGCAAATTACAATTTCATTGAGACATGGAAGTGCATGGAGAAAAAAGGTGTAATATTAATCATAATATAATAACAATAATATAATAATATCCATGTCAAAAATTTAGTAATAAAAATTATATGCTAATTCCGAAAATATTGTAATAATAATATATGAGTAATAAAAATAATATACGAATAAATAATAATATAGAAGTAATAAAAATAATGTTGTAACAATATAGTAGTAATAAAAATAATATACCGATAAATAATAATATAGAAGTATGGTAATAAAAATTAATGTGATTATAATATAGTAACAATAAAAATAATATACTAATAAAACTAACTGTGTAAATAATACAGTAATAATATATAATATACCGTATATACTCGAGTATCAGCCGAGTTTTTCAGCACAGTTATTGTGCTGAAAAAGTGCGCCTTGGCTTATACTTGTGTCAATACGGTAATTGAAAATGCCACATGAGTGGTCCACAGTGAAAGACATCTGTGAGAGGAGACGTCTGGGGCATTATGATACAGGCCCAAAGCCTTATGGTAGCAGTAGCAGCTTGTTGCCATACAGGCCCAAAGCCTGTGCTAACACAGTAACAGGCTATTACTACCACCACAGGCTTTGGGCCTATATGGTAATATCCCAGACCACGTGACGTGTGACACATTACCATATAGGCCTGAAGCCGGCTAAGTTTAGCATGAGCACAAACAGAATGTCATGGATCCCCCCCCCCCCTCGGCTTATACTCGAGTCAATAAGTTTTCCCTGTTTTTTGTGGTAAAATTAGGGGGGTCGGCTTATATTCGGGTTGACTTATACTTGAGTATATACGGTAGTTATAAAAAATAATGTATTAATAATGTAATATAATAATAATGATGTAATAAAAATAATATACAAATAATGGTAGTAATTTAACAACAATATAGTGGTAATAAAAATAATATCCTAATAACTAATAATATAGAAAGAAAAATATAATATATTAAATAATAATAATATAATATTGATATAGTAGTAATAAATATAATAAAATAATAGCATTAATAATGAGACACATAAGTTAACCCTGTTGCTTTACAGTGATGGGGTTCAACAGCAACACCTCAGTGGAGTTTTCTTCCCACACTCCAAAAACATGCAGATAGGATAATGTAGAATATAGATTTGGCATCCCAAGTATGGCAGATCCCAATCTATGTACAGTACACAGTAGAAAGAAGTATTGGGGCGTCACTTCAATGGATGATCATTTTGTTCTTTGGGGAGGTAACCCACCTCCAGAGGTATTTGGCAGCCGCTTAGGCTAGATCCAGACGACCAAGTTTCCTACATGTGCATGTCAGATTTACCGGCTTGAACATCATGCCAGGAGAGGGACTCCCAGAAGCATTGGTAACTATAATTCTAGGAGTCCCTCTCCCGGCATGATGTTCAGATCGATAAATCTGGACAGCACACAGAGGAAACTCAGCCATGTGAATCTAGCCAAAGGCCTCTGTTCCCAGCACACAAGCATGCTCAGCCAAGCTGAGGTAGGGGACAAGCTGAAAGCTTAGTTATCAAAGGTGTATAGTGTGTATGAAAATGGAGGTTTACAAACAATAGAAGAAACCACACACTACAAGATTTTGTCTGGCAATTCAGATATTTTTTTTGGTCCAGGGGTTAGTTTCAGTTGACTGGCATTAAATACCACAAATGGACCAATCTGAGTATTATATGGGACTGGGAAGGAGCGGTAATACCTCAATAGGAAAATGGAGGTTTAGCACACCATCAGCAACTAATACAGAGACTCCTTCAGATTCCAAGGAGTCCCTGCACTGAACGCATCCAAATGAATTGCTGGACAGCTCTTACATTCACTGAAAGCACTGCCAATTAATACACTTGAAATGATGAATCCTGCATTCAGTATATTGCACCTGCCATCATGTTAATAACAGTTAGATGTGTAGGTCCACAAGGTTTAATGACAGCAGGCTCTTTAATTGATTTCCAAAATAGGTCATCAATTGAATATCCATTGGGGTCCTAAGGATAAGTAACTTAATAGTTGGCTGCCATGCCCATCAGAAACTAATTCCAAAAGTTTTGGATTTGTAGGAATCTGAAGCTTTTGAGAAACCCAGCACACATTTCATTCAAATTTGTATTAAAATCAATATTATCCTTGGTTCAGGAGACGAATGGTAATCTGAGTGATATTTTTGGGTTAAATTCACATGGAGTATGACAAATTGTGGAGACTGAGCATCAACATTTTCTGAAGGATCAGTCCACATTAGACGAGTTTTAGGAGACTCATCCCAAACCATACATAATTCTTGATGGGTTGCACAACAGTGCTTGGCCAAAACTGGCGCACCCCAAAAAATGAGTGTCACCAAACTTGTCACCAATTTCTCGAAATTGTGGAAACGCAGCTTGAAAGCCTAACGTCACTGCGATCCCCAAGAGCCGCACACTCCAATTACAAAACAACTCGGCCACAAATTCGAAAGTTGTCAATGTCACATGTTTCCATTGTCTGTCATTGAAAAAGTTTGTAAATTAATCAGCTGGCAACGCCAATCTTCTACGCCAGGCAAGTGTGAACCAGCCTCTTCCCTGCTGAAAGGATTACAATGAAATCATATAATTGCAGGCTGCCATTCGGTCACCCTTGACAATAGATGACTCGAAAATTGGAATGTTTTTTCTTTTTTTTTTTTTCCTCTTCTCTCGGGCTCCGTGCTTCCCGAAATGAAGAATAGAGAAGGAGCTGAAGCCTTTTAAATGACCTAAAAATCTACATCTCTCAAACAAATGAGCAAAAAAAGAGTGCAATTTAAGGCCGAATCATCTGGTGTTAATCCTCGAGAACTCAAAGCTGGAAGATAAAGGGAAAAAAAATGCGGGTTTCACTTTCCTCATTAAGGCGCATTGACTTTCACCTAATCGCATGCAATTAAAATTTCTCCATGAGATTTCCTTATTGAAATAAGAAAGATAGCGCTTTGCTGAATGGCGTGATAGATTTGACATAAGCGAGCTTCCTGGACAAACTGATTTATCATGTCTCATTCCAGCAGAACTCTCTTGCCTACTCATTTCTCATCGTATTACTGTGAAGCTGTAATTAAAGAAGATCCTCCCCCGGCCCCGTGCACCCCCCCCCCCCCCCCCCGTCCGGGACACGCTAAATTATAAATGTGCTGTTCTTTCTTCTGGCTTAATTTAAAGGGGCCGAACTGGAACGTGATTCCAGCCTAGAATCTGCATTTTTCCTAATTATGTTCACACCCCACTGCTTGTTGTCCCGCGACTGAAATAAATGTGGTGGTGGCCGGGGAAGAAAGATCGGCTTTTGTTGTGTTTCCTCAGACGCAGGATATGAGAGCGCCAAAAAATAATAGTAGGGATTAGTCTAGGTCACCAGGTTCTAAGACTGGCCATAGATAGTGATGAACAAACCAGTTTGCAATGGGTGGATTTGTTTACAAATTTTACAAAAATTTTGACTTTGACCAAATTGAAAATTTGGGGGGTTCACCATCATTGTTCAAATAAAATTTTATCGAACCTCAGAATACAGTAAGCAGAAGCCCAGGAGAGGTGCAGAAACACAGTAAACCCATAGTAAGTTCACCCTCAGCTCTCCTGGGTTCCATCCTGGTCTTCTTTAGTTCTCTTTTTCCCCCCTGGGTGAGAGGTCATGTGGGCTCTTTGATATTAAAGGGGTTGTCCGGGCTTAATTTTTTTTTTTTGTCCTGCCCTCAGGATAGGCCATAAATACCTGATCAGTAAAGGGGGCAGTTGCCCCGGACCGATCAGCTTTATGGAGCTGCTTCCAACGCTCATCATGACGTCAATGGGAGCCGTAGTGATGGCACCTGGCTATGACAGAGCGAATGGATGTATACATGATGGGCATCAGAAGTATCTACTGATTCATATGGGGGCCAGGAATTGCCCCCCTACTGATCAGGAATGTATGACCTATACTGAGGACAGGCCATAAAAAACTTAACCTGGACAACCACCTTAATATCAAAGGCCTCACATGACCTCTCACCCAGGAGGTTAGAAGACAACTGAAGAGGACAAGGATGGAGCACCAGACACTGCAAGGTAGACCCAGAGTATAATAGTAGCACTTCCATCTTGGACCTAACAAGTTCTGTTGGAAATGAGACAGGTAGACAAAACTCACGAATATTTGGGAAATGAATGTCGCAAGGTTCGCCCCTCTCTAGCCATAGACTTTAGGCTGCTGCCAACATGCTCATTGGTCTGACAGCTATTCCTTCCGATCCTACCACACACAGTCACACTCATTTCAGCCGAGGTGGTATGTGTTCTCAGTAGATAGAGGGGAATAATCTGCTGCCCGACACCGCTTATCTCTCTTGAAGGGGTTTCCAGGGGCTTAATATTGATCACCTACCCTTAAAGACTTATATTTACACAGTGCAATCAAATTGTAGTTTTATGCCCAAGATGACTGCAAAAATGCAACAAACAACGCAGTTATACCATTGCTTGATGGCAACCCTGGCAAAAAGAAAAAAATTGATTTGACTCCACCATCTGAATACACTCTTATTGTTTTCATATATCCATTAGCAGCAATTCAGCAATAACTCCACAATGTGTTATATACTGTACAAAGACTGACATGCAAATATATCTCTGCTACAGCTTATATGTAAATGTGTCTTTCCACCAGATGGCAGCAGCAAGAGAACGAAGAGGAACATTAATAGTGATTATGAAATACAAGCTAAAGTACAGCGTCCTTTGTGCATATACCTCATCTGTAATAATAATCATAGATAGATAGATAGATAGATAGATAGATAGATAGATAGATAGATAGGAGATAGATAGATAGATAGATAGATAGATAAATAGATAGATAGGAGATAGATAGATAGATAGATAGATAGATAGATAGATAGGAGATAGATAGATAGATAGATAGATAGATAGATAGATAGATAAATAGATAGATAGGAGATAGATAGATAGATAGATAGATAGATAGATAGATAGATAGGAGATAGATATATAGATAGATAGATAGATAGATAGATAGATAGATAGATAGGAGATAGATAGATAGATAGATAGATAGATAGATAGATAGATAGATGTAAGATAGATAGATAGATAGATAGATGATAGAGAGATTCATAGATAGAGAGATAGATAGATACTAGATAGATAGATAGATAGATAGATAGATAGATAGATAGATAGATAGTTTGGAGATAGGTAGATAGATAGATAGATAGATAGATAGATAGATAGATAAATAGGAGATAGATAGAGAGATAGATACTGTAGATAGATAATAGATAAATACTGTAGATAGATAGATAAATAGATAGATGATAGAAAGATTCATAGATAGAGAGATAGATAGATACTAGATAGATAGATAGATAGATAGATAGATAGATATGAAATAGATATAGATAGGCAGATAGATGTAAGATAGATAGATAGATAGATAGATAGATAGATAGATAGATAGATAGATAGATAGATAGAAGATAGATATGAGATAGATATCATACCTTATCACATGATGGTGTATAATTGCAGTATATCTCGGCTTATGATGTTTGCCCACATACATATTTCATCCGTCAGGACATAGTGATATTGTTCTGTCTCCTGATTTATCTTCTTCCATCAGAGAGCTCAATTTTCTAACAAAATAAATTTTCTCTGCATGATTAGGTCAGTCATGGGTGGTCACACTGGTCAGAGATTCACCAAAGGTCACATGAGCATTATCCCACTACACAGTGTTCACTTCTGCATAACTATATGAACAAATACACAATACATTTATAGCAGTGACAGCTTCACTATTTTGTATTTAGATGTGAGAAAGAAACACAACTGCCCACGGCTGCTATTACAGCGCTTACTTATAGTGGTTGTCGATCATGACTGGTATATTGTTTTGCAGAACTATTCAGCTATCCTTTTCATACTGTTGGTGAACCAGGGGGATCAGGATGAATAATTCTATAGGTCAAACAGAAAAGATTAAGGTCTTGTCTTGTCATTTTAAAATGATAGATTTCTTTTTGCCTGCACTCACCACTAGGGGGACCTTAATGAAGACAGATGTATCCCCCTTTTGAAGATATTATGCCCCCCAATGGTGACTGCAGGAAGCCAGAATTTGATCATTTAAAGGGATTATTCAGGGCTAATATACGAGGCTTGAAGCCTTCACCAGCCATGTAATATCACATTCATTGGTTACGTGGTCCATTTGCAGCTCAGCCCCATTCAAGTGAATTAGGGTTGAGCTGCAATACCAAGCACAGCCACTATACAATGTATGGCACTGTGCTTGGTTAGAAGAGAAGAGGTTGTAGCAGTCATCGGAACACTGCAGTCTCTACAAAAAGTTGATGTGTAAGGGGAGCACTGCACAGAAGAAACATTTTCACTCTGCCCCTGTCTAAGTTATGACCCCAGAGGACCGGCCATGGTTAGACATCAGGTAATTCTTCTATGTCTTTTAACCCGGATCATTTTCTTAAATTGCCCCCTCAAGAAATAAGAAAACCACCGCAGTTACAGAAAAAATACCGCCACCCCGGTAATGCCCAATGACCTGTATATATTAGCCGTATATAAATAGGACAATGAAAACATTGTGCTGAGGGCACTTGAATGTAGACATTGATGTAGCATTCGGGATATACGGCGTACAGTGCAGGTAATATCCCTTATCTCGGAAAATTACACATAGATTCAGACACAAGGGGAAGACAATTGTTGACTCCACAGCAAGTTGCATTAATGATATCGTGCGGGTAAGTTTCATATTGTGAAGTGCTCCGACCTTAATGAGCGTGGAACGCGTTCTTTTTGATAAACGCACTTGCCAAATTTGCCCTTGGTGTTGTGACCTCATGGCGACTTTCTAATGCTGAGACTATAAGTTATCTAACTGGCAAACCTTACCATGTACAGTAAATAATATATAACATAGAGATGGCCTGTGTGGCTGATGTGAGTTCCCTGGAGATCCCTATACCATTTGCTATTGGGTGATGATAATCTCTGTAGGATGCCCCACCCCTGAGGAACAGTTTTGTTTGCATTCACAGGGTGGGGAATTGGCCCAATGGTCATAAAATGGACTTGGTGGTGGAAAACCAACACAAAACCCTGTAATCTGGAGCAGCATAAACCTGCACCAAAATGGGGCCAATTTTGATACTTGATATGGGGCCCCCTTCTCCTATATTCGTTTTTGTTCACTTATCTCTGTAGGATGCCCCACCCCTGAGGAACTGTTTTGTTTGCAAAGACTAGGAAATTGGCCCAATGGTCATAAAATGGGCTTGGTGGTGGAAAACAAACACCAAACCCTTCAATCTGGAACACAATAAACCTGCATCAAAATGGGGCCCATTTTCATACTTGATATGGGCGCCCCTTCTCCTATATTTGTTGTTGTTCACTAAAACATGTACACCAGATGTTCCTAAGATTTTATAGGGATCCTATCATTAAAAAGCCATTTTTTGTGACTAACACATAGAAATAGCCTTAAGAAAGGCTATTCTTCTCCTACCTTTAGATTTCTTCTACGCGCCACCGTTATGTAGAAATCCTGTTTTTTCGTCGGTATGCAAATGAGTTCTCTCGCAGCACTGGGGGTGTCCCCAATACTACAATAGAACTCTCCACTCTCTTCTTCACGCGTCTTCTTCCGGCACTGGGGGTGAAATTTCTAGGCCTCGGGCAGAGCCGTCTGCGCATGCCCACAGGCCACAAGAAAATGGCTGCTTACTTACTGTTCCTGAAGAAGATGGAGGCGGCACTGGAGAGTTCTCTCGTAGCATTGGGGGCACCCCCAGTGCTGTTTGAGCGCTGGGGCCCACCCCCAGTGCTGCGTGAGAGCTCATTTGCATACCGACGAAAACCACGGTGCAGAGAGGACATCTAAAGGTATGAGAAGAATAGCCTTTCTTAAGGCTATTCCTATGTGTTAGTCACAAAAAAATTGCTTTTTAATGATAGGATCCCTTTAACAGCTCAAGACTACATACTTCAATAGGGTTCAGATCTATCAAGCAGTACCCTCTAGATTAGGGCATGAATAGCACCCACTACATGCCCCCTATAAATTAATGATGTTGAAATGCACTGTGGAAGGTCTATATGAGTACATACTTACAACCTCATGTAAGTATATACTCATATACTAACCACAGGATAGGCCATTCATGGTGTGGTGCCTAGTGTCGAGACCCCTACCATCTGATATTGATGGTAGGCCATTAATATCCATATCCCAGAAAAACCCCTTTTGGAGTAGCTCTCTCCATTCACATGAATAAGAATAGCTGAAGAAGCTTACTTGCCATATAGGGGACCAGGGGACTCCCATTCTTGGAGTCGATGCACAATGGAGGAAGGCAGGGAGGATAGGAGTAGTAACTGGTAGTTTCCATGGTCATGGTGGCTGTAGTCAGCTCCACTAGTACTCAGGTACTCAGAGGGACTGCAGTGTAGATGGTAGTGGTAGTAGTATCCCCAACTCAGTACCAGTATACTGCCTGTAGTCTCCCTGAGCCTGATGGTGGTTGGGGTGCCCTAGATAGTGGCACAAGAGGACACATGGGACAAGAATGAAGTAAGGCAGGTCAACAGAAAATATTCCAAAAACAGCAAATCTTCCATAAAATGAGGCCACAATCTGGAGCTGAGGCTTTTTTATAGTTATCCCTGGGGTTGACCCTTGTCCCTCAAGTTCAGGCAGTGTCTTCAAACCTTTCCACAATAGCACAAAAATACCCGCCATTCCCCGAGCTACAGGGTACAACTTCTTAAATTCCAAGCACTCTTGTCCCAATAAGTGAGCAATGCTATGGCCCCATGGGAATGCTAGAGATTGGGTCCAAATATTTTTTGACCCTACAAGCAGGAAAAAGGAGGGGGAGCCCCATTTCACTGGACTACTGGCCCATCTGTCCAGTGCCCTATACCAAGTAAGTATATACTTACTGGTGCCCAGATAGCTATGCCCACAAGATTAGAAAAAAATGGGGAAAAAATTAACCCATTAAAAAAGACCATTACTTCATCTACATCCGTATTAGCACATGGGTGACCCTCGTTGGGGGCGGTGGGCTCAGTTTGTACGGTCACGGTTCAATTACCGGTCAAAACGATGTTCGATTAACCATTCAGAGCCCAGATGAAATATGCCGAGGAGACGATCATTAGCTGGCGATCTGGGGATCATTTCTCATGAGGATGAACCTACAGGGAACATTGCAGGAATTTTTGCCAATGAAAAGCGCAGAGAATTTTTCCCTTTGTGGTGAGACAATTGTGTGTAATTGTTACTAATTAGTCCTCGTTTTACTTTCCCAACACAGCAAGAGGATGAAAGGAGCAATTAGCATAACAAGGGCGGCATTAGCCCAGCGGGCACCAGGAGGCCTGCGTTACTGTGTGACCTGTTTGTATAGCGACATGAGATGTTTCCCCCGCATTGTGTCTGTAGCAATGAGATGGCGGTGTCACTGAGGATTATGATATTTGACTCAGCACGACTCAGTGACAGATCAAAGCAAATCATCTGTCTATTATAGCAGGGAGCCTACAGCCCGCCATCCAGTGCACTGCCTGCACCACGCTGAGGGCTAATGGGTTAAGCATGTGACTAATGCTACGTATGACAGACATCGAAGAACACAACATGGCATGGAAATCTGAATTGTTAGGCATGTTCCACATTCTGCACGTATGTGAGTCAGTCTTTACTGCAGTTCTGGAATTCTATTCACAAAGCCATAGAAGCCACACAAATCATGTAGCATTGCGATTCATAAAACTATGACAGACAATAAAAAAAATCTTGAGCAACAATTTAACATTTCAAGGATGAACCCTATATAAAATGTGGAGGTAGGACTCATATACGCTATAATATTATATGTGAGCATATCCTTATGGCTTCATACAACCCATAGAAGCAAAAAGAAAGGCAAAAGTATTATATCGTCATATAAATGTCATAAAAGGGGCCATGAAGCAGTCCTTCTGCCAAAATGTAGCTGCTTGTGGTTGTCTCGGAGCCAGAAGTGCCACCGTCACAGGTCTAGCAGGTGAAATCTACGGCGATCAGATGACACTGAAGAGAAAAGCAGCTGCATATTTTTCCTACAGTGGCCACTAAAGGAGACATGAGGTATTACATGGCACTAGAGATGGGCGAACCTCTGAAGATTAGTTTTGTTTAATGCTGAACTTGTTTGGATAGAACCGAAAGTGACGTTAATATGCTCTGGGGTCTCTTCATACCCCTGAGTATAATAGGTGAAGGCCTACTCACCTTGCCTAACCTCTTCTGGGCCTCCCCTTTAATGAATGACCATGTAATACTCTGAGCCTTCCCAAGCTGAAGATACTCTTTACTCTAACTTGACCCCCTTCTATGACACCCACATACCCTGATATGGTCCTTTAGGACCCCTTCTATGACCCCCATATATCTTGATATGGTCCTTTAGGCCCCCTTCTATGACAACCATATACCCTGATATGGTCCTTTAGGTCCCTTTCTATGTCACCCATATATCCTGATAAGCTCCTTTAGGCCCCCTTCTATGACACCCATATGCCCTGATATGGTCCTTTAGGCCCCCTTCTATGACAGCCACATATCCTGATATGGTCCTTTAAGTCCCTTTCTATGTCACCCATATATCCTGATAAGCTCCTTTAGGCCCCCTTCTATGACACCCATATGCCCTGATATGGTCCTTTAGGCCCCCTTCTATGACAACCATATATCCTGATATGGTCCTTTAAGTCCCTTTCTATGTCACCCATATATCCTGATATGGTCCTTTAGGCCCCCTTCTATCGCACCTATATGCACTTATACTGTCATTATTGTAATAGGGCACAACATTTAAAGTGAGTTTGTCACCAGAACCCACCCCTACAGATAGATTAGGGTCACCTGAATCAAGCAGGTGAATCAACACTTCCGTTATCATTTTTGTCAATATGCAAATGAGCTCTTTGCCGTAACGGGGGCGTTGCCATTGGTCCAAAGAGATAAGTAGCAACAATAGAAATATTAGGATAACGAAGACACCAATTCACCAGGGTGTGATTCAGGTAACCCTCACCCATCCATATCTTGAGTTGGCTTGTCAGGCTGAGTTCTGTTGATAGACTCCCTTTAAGGACATTCTCACAATTTTTTGGGCTTCCTTAAGTTTTTTGTTAAGAAAATAAAATAAATTGGTTCCTTCTTTAGGATTTTTTTTTATACATAAAATATCTGTTTTTATCTTTAATCGTTACAATTGCTGCTCTCTAGATAAGGCGGATCATAGAGAAGGAAGCGAGAAGCATTTCCTCTCGTACAAAAGGTTTAACATCTGTTATTCGGAGTCAATGTATCCAAATAGACTTTTATAATTTATTTCGGTATCATTTGTAGTTGTATTTGGAGATAAGCTATTTCTTCTCTATTGTCCGCTCTCCTGCAGATCTCTATTCAATCGCAGTCTGGTTAACCATTCAGAAAAAAAAAAAAGTTTACGCTCGGCTTTCAGGCCCGCTGCTGGCTATGCAAATGAATTCTTTTATGTGACTTCCTTGGCGAGAAGTGGGGGGTGAAGGCATAGAATAAGATATAACTCCAGCGCACTTAAGGGTCCCACTCATGGTGGAGGTGGGAGACAATACCGTTCAAGGAGCAGGTTGCAATGGGTTGTCAGGGGTTGGGTTCTGCTTTGGGATAATTGATGATTATTTAGTAGCGGGAGAGAGAATGGAGAGAGACACATGCCACCTTTTATTAGGGAAGGACGAGAACCTGGAAAGCATATGTCAAGGGGATTTACAGGAGTTAGCGGTACATTTTATCGGCTCTGCTTCCTTAATGCATCAGCTTCAGTTCAACTCTCTGCAGGGAGCCTTATACGTAATCCTTGTTGGCTGGAGGACTTCTACAAAACTCTACTAGCCTGTTAGTTTACTGAATAGGGCTAGGTTCACATTTGTGTCTGAGTTTCCGTCACAGAATCCACCAAAAATTTTTGGAGGAAAAATTGGACTTTTTCCTCTGCAGCTTCCAGGTTAAAGAAGACGTCATGTCCTCATTAATGTGTGGTATTAGGTACCACTAGAAAATCGTGCCTCGATTCAGTGCCCAGTGTGTGCCCCAGTGGTGGAGATATGGTGCCGAATCTTTCCACTGTCAGAAGGGAGGGTCTTACAGCCTAGCACCATCGCTGGGCTCTGAGAATGCCCCCCCCCCCCCCCTACCAGCGCCGCACCTCCCATGAGGCAACCTGAAGTGACCGCTTCAGGCGGCGCTATGCCAGGGCCCCGGGGAGGGCGGCATTTTTGCTTACCTAAGCCAGTCCAGGACAAGCTGCCCAGGACTGGCTTAGCGTCACCGTCACCGAGCGGTGGATTGGGGAGGCCGCTGGAGCAGCGCTGCTCCAGCGGCCTCCCCTCACGCTCAGGCAGAGAGCAGGTCCTCTCCCTGCCTGCTCTCTGCCTGCTAACTCCGCTCCGCCACACCCCCTCCGCTCCGCCCCCTCCTCCCGGGGGAAGGGGAGCGTCTTTCTGTTGTCCGCCTCGAGCGGTGAAAAAGGTAGGTTCACCCCTGCCCCCTACTATACTCTAACATAGCCTTGTACAGTCTGAAGTTCCTTACCGCCCAGCGATGACTCTGGGCTGTCTAGCGGTATATAGTACCGCACATTGATGAGAACATGAAATGTCCTCTTTAATGATGGCGGACAACCAACAGACCACATTACAGTCAATGTAGTCTGCGGAGCTCTGTGTATAACTGCTGTCAATTTTTCGGTTTCCCTGATGGACCTGAACAACAACACTAATGTGAGAGAGATTTCCCAGACTCCCAGACAAGAGGGCAAGTCTCAGGCTGAAAGAAACCACCACTAGGGGAGCTACTGTAGCTGAAATGTATTTATATTGCTTCCCGGAGCACTGGGACAGATGATTACGTACTTTGGTGATTTTTTCCACAGCCTCCTTGATCAAATCTTTATATCATGGACAACCCCTTTAAGGACAGGTGGGTGGTATCAGGCAAGAACTGAGAAGGGGGCGTGATTCTGATCACTCTGACACTAGCCAATCAGAAGTGGACAGCTCTGAATCATGTCCTTGCCTGTTCCTACCTGACTCCACCCACCCGACAGTAGAAACCTAATTATGATCTGGGACAACAAAACTGATTGCTCAGGAATGGTGAGGGCTAGAGAAAAAAATCCAACTGTGCCAGAATCAGTGCAGCAGCAACTATTAAAGGATTTAAAGAACCAGAGTTGGTGGAGATGATGAAAGGTCCCCTTTAAAAGTAGCCACAACACTTGCCTTTTAAGTATGGTGTTGCTGTCGGTCCTATTAAGTCTCGTATCCGCACGGGACCATTATCCGTGTATAAATCACACACAATTATCACAGTAATTGCTTTATCTTCATCTTACACTTTGGGGAAAAATCAGCAGAAAATAGTTGATTTAGAGAAGTTAAATGTTTAAATAGCAAAAGTGTGTTTGCCTAATGAGGTATATAATTCATAGACGGGCCCGGCCTCAACTTTGTGGCTTCATCAATACTTTTGATCGCCTATTGATAACTCAATCTGTGTTATTACACCCCTATTAGTGTGAAATACAACCGTTTGGAAGAGCTTATTCCACCCTGGAATATATTCTCCCCTGGACGCTGCGGTAATGAGCTGCTGAGCGGAGCCATCCGTAGGTCGGAACATTTTAATAGATGGCTAATTAATCCTTAATTAATATAGTAAAACCGCAGAAAGCAGAGAACACATAATAACAAGCGGTAAATGAGATGATCACTCAGGGAATATGGAGCCGCAATAACCTGCTAACGAAGTGCGGGGAGACGGGTGAAACTCCAGGATCCTGTGCTAAAGAGAATAAAGGGCCCCTAGTCCATGGGTGAAAGGGCCCCAACTGTGGTGTCCCATTTACAATATTGGTGCCTTTTCACGTGCAACTATTATCTCTGCAGATAAGACTGGCCATACCCATAAGATAAAAATTGGCCACCGATTGATGGTGAATTTATTGATAATGTATGAACATTCACACCATCACCATAAACAACTAAGGCTACGTTCACAACTGCGTCATGACTCGAAGCTCCTGTGCCCCAATGCCAACTCTGTAATGGGCCCCTACCTACCTTGTGCCATTAAGAATAGTGGTATATTGTATGTGACAGAGGAACCACTGGGGCCGCCCAGTGTCCAGGGCATGGTAGTGACTGCTACTACAACGCAACCTATATTTTGCAACTTGTTTATTGGTCACGCATAATCTAATCTATCTATCTATCTATCTATCTATCTATCTATCTATCTGTCTGTCTGTCTGTCTGTCTATCCATCCATATCTATCTATCTATCTATCTATCTATCTATCTATCAATCTATCTATCTATCTATCTATCTATCTATCTCCTATCTATCTATCTATCTATCTATCCCATATCTATCTATCTATCTATCTATCTATCTATCTATCTATCTCTCTGTCTATCTGTCTATCTCATATCTATCTATCTATCTATCTATCTATCTATCTCCTATCTATCTATCTATCTATCTATCTATCTATCTATCTATCTATCTATCTATATCTATCTATCATCTATCTATCTATCTATCTATCTATCTATCTATCTATCTATCTCATATCTATCTATCTTCTATCTATCTATCTATCTCCTATCTATCTATCTATCTATCTATCTATCTATCTATCTATCTATCTCTCTGTCTATCTGTCTATCTCATATCTATCTATCTATCTATCTATCTATCTATCATCTATCTATCTATCTATCTATCTATCTATCTATCTATATCTATCATCTATCTATCTATCTCATATCTATCTATCTTCTATCTATCTATCTATCTATCTATCTATCTATCTATCTATCTATCCTATCTCATATCTATCAATCTACCTATCTATTAGTTAGGGCAGTATTATATAGAGACAGTGGTGCGGTATTATTTGAACACTGAGCACTTGTCTTTTCTTGGACTATTTGCTGATGTTTTATGTGGGCTTCATGTGATCACCATATGGCAGCATTATTTGATCACTGTGTGGCGGTGTTTTTTGCTTTATCTATGACAGGGTTATGTGGACACAGTTGAGTACAATATGGAAGTTTTATATGAGTACTGTGTGGTGGGTATTTTACAACTACATAATGTAGGCATTTTACGGCTGTATTACTAACGCACTATTTGGCATTGGCAGAAGACGCCCCCCAATGTTTTGCCTGGGAACCTTAGAGAGCTTTCTTGTTTCTCGGTGATTATGATCTTCACTAGAAATAATATTACAAGTATAAAGTAAAGTATCTCCTGTACATACGATGTGGATAAAATATATTATTTCTTAACCAGGAATGACACGTCACAGACGATATATTGGAAATGATTAGGCCGGGTTATCTAGTAAGTAGTAATTACACATGATTGCGGCACTTTGTAATTAGACATGTCTGTGCCCTCCACCGGTAATTTACATAGCTAATCTGTTTCCAGGGGCTGCTAATTGATGTAAATAAATGCCAGTACAGGAAACTAATATGTAGATCCCCATGTAGCTGTTCATTAGAAGATAATTGAGAGTTCACCAAAGCAATATGCATGAAGAGTTACCAAAACCCACATAAAGAAGTGGTGTAAAGAAGGGGGTGCGGCTTTATTTTATGTAAATCTGATGTAGTTATATATCCCTGATGGGTTACATGAGGTCACATGATCCCAAATATATATATATATATATATATATATATATATATATATATATATATATAGTGTGTATATATATATATATATATATATATATATATATATATATATATATATATACACACACACTTACTATTTATATGGATGCCCCCAACTTATATCAATGCACATATAGGCATGCTCACTACATATGAGGATATACAAGTATGCACACTCACTACTTATATTACATGCCAATATGTAGACTCCCCAAATAATTGGTTACAAAATATGCAAAGATTAACCTTTGTGTTAAACAGATGCAAATGGATGGCCATTTGTTTGCATAGAGGTCAATGTTCAAAAAAAAAAAAAAAAATGAACTAATCCATTTTTGGCAGTTTTTTTTGGGACAGATATAAAATCTCAGTATACCATACTTTTGTGCCAGTCCCAGAAAAATGGACAGAAACAGAGCATTTTTTTTACATCTATCTCTTCATTTGCTTATGTTAAACAGATCTTCTAAATGGATGTAAAAAGCGTAATGTGAATGGAGCCTAGATATTTAGGTCCCATCCCAAAAACACCTATTTGGGAGCAAAGTTGCATCACCCCTGCCTCTATGCCATCATTCTTATATAGAGATGAGCCAGTACTGTTCGGATCAGCCGATCTGAACAGTACGCTCCATAGATATGAATGGATGAACCTGGTACTTTCGCTTTGACGGCGGCCGGCCGCTTAACCCCCCCGCGTGCCGGCTACGTCCATTCATTTCAATGCGTGCGTGCTGTTCGGATCGGCTTATCCGAACAGTACTCGCTCATCTCTATTCTTATACCCTCCACTATGCGTCATACTTAGCGTTCCCTTCGACAGAGTCATAAACCAGGTTCAATTCAACAAGGAATATAACAGTCTTGGTAATATCAATGGATTCCATTTAATTCCACCGCCATGGTTCTATATAGCTACTTGACTATTATGTAACGCTGCTTTATCTATACAGCCTATGCATTCCCTACAATGGTGGCAGTAGAGTAGATCATTGTCACAACCACGAATTACCCTGATGGACAAACTCAGCTCTGCTACATCCACAGGACCAACATGCTTAACCATTAGATATTTGATCCATGAAGTGTATACAGCTCCAAGGCATTAGCGTACGGCCCCAGTATCACTCAGCTACACAGACAATGAGGAAGATGAAATATGGCGTTAGGATGAATAAGTAAACTAATTTCTATCTTACAGCGTCTTAGCCGGGGCTACTTATTATAGCATTAAGAGACACATTGAAATATTACATATAACAAGGTGAGACAATTGGGCTCCAGTATCTCGCCTTGTAAGGTAAGAGAATTTAATTATTTCCCTTCATTTAGATATAGTAGTCATGAGCGATCTAGAAGAATATGTTACCAAGAGTCCTTACAGGCAATCTATTTTACCTCCCCCCTCGCCTCCCCCATCTGAAAAAAAAAAGGATTAAACCGGTACAAATGGCACGCAGGTTCCTGTACCCACATTCATCATTTCTTTTTTTTTTTATACATTTTTCCACTTTTCTTTCTATACCGATAGGACGCTTTTATATATATTTTTTTATATATTTTTATATACATTTTTTTTATTAAGATAACCGCTTGAATCTCCTTTAAAACTGATCCATCTCAACGTGATTTAAGGTTAATGTGAATTTAGATTTCTCTATATTAAAGAATAGAAGAAGAAAAAAAATGCGGCGTCGGCGTCGCTGTCGTTAGTAGCTTAAGTGGCCTGCGCTACAATCAGTAACCCTGAAGTATATGCCGCCATCGCTTTTTTTTTTTTTTTCAATTGCCCACCACAGCTTATATTACAAATACATAAATCATAATGTTTCAACAAAAGCAAAATTTAATTTTCTCCTTTCAGCCGTTATCTTGGCCGGGTGGTATATGGCATGCTGTGGCCGAGTCATTTATTACACTGGATGAATGGATAATGGCAGGAAGAGTCTATTATGGCCAGCTTTGTTAGGGCTTTCAATGTGCTGCGGGAACCTGGGGAAGTCTAGATCTCTTTACATCTGTAATAGATACAGGAGTACTCTATTACTTCATACCGGCGCAGAATTAAATACACCGCTCCTCTGCGTCTATAGATATATTTTTTTCATTCTACTAAAAATTCTTGTATTAAGGAAACATCCTAATTCTGGGAATAAGGAGAATATTTGTATCTATCGTGGTAAAAGGTCACGTTCACGTATGACCAGACCTAGTCTGAAATAGTTCTATATCTATCTATCTATCTATCTATCTATCTATCTATCTATCTCCTATCTATCTATCTATCTATCTATTTATCTATCTACACTCACCGGCCACTTTATTAGGTACACCATGCTAGTAACGGGTTGGACCCCCTTTTGCCTTCAGAACTGCCTCAATTCTTCGTGGCATAGATTCAACAAGGTGCTGGAAGCATTCCTCAGAGATTTTGGTCCATATTGACATGATGGCATCACACAGTTGCCGCAGATTTGTCGGCTGCACATCCATGATGCGAATCTCCCGTTCCACCACATCCCAAAGATGCTCTATTGGATTGAGATCTGGTGACTGTGGAGGCCATTGGAGTACAGTGAACTCATTGTCATGTTCAAGAAACCAGTCTGAGATGATTCCAGCTTTATGACATGGCATTGCATTATCCTGCTGAAAGTAGCCATCAGATGTTGGGTACATTGTGGTCATAAAGGGATGGACATGGTCAGCAACAATACTCAGGTAGGCTTTGGCGTTGCAACGATGCTCAATTGGTACCAAGGGGCCCAAAGAGTGCCAAGAAAATATTCCCCACACCATGACACCACCACCACCAGCCTGAACCGTTGATACAAGGCAGGATGGATCCATGCTTTCATGTTGTTGGCGCCAAATTCTGACCCTACCATCCGAATGTCGCAGCAGAAATCGAGACTCATCAGACCAGGCAACGTTTTTCCAATCTTCAATTGTCCAATTTCGATGAGCTTGTGCAAATTGTAGCCTCAGTTTCCTGTTCTTAGCTGAAAGGAGTGGCACCCGGTGTGGTCTTCTGCTGCTGTAGCCCATCTGCCTCAAAGTTCGACGTACTGTGCGTTGAGAGATGCTCTTCTGGCTATCTTGGTTGTAACGGGTGGCTATTTGAGTCACTGTTGCCTTTCTATCAGCTCGAACCAGTCTGGCCATTCTCCTCTGACCTCTGGCATCAACAACGCATTTCCGCCCACAGAACTGCCGCTCACTGGATGTTTTTTCTTTTTCAGACCATTCTCTGTAAACCCTAGAGATGGTTGTGCGTGAAAATCCCAGTAGATCAGCAGTTTCTGAAATACTCAGACCAGCCCTTCTGGCACCAACAACCATGCCACGTTCAAAGGCACTCAAATCACCTTTCTTCCCCATACTGATGCTCGGTTTGAACTGCAGGAGATTGTCTTGACCATGTCTACATGCCTAAATGCACTGAGTTGCCGCCATGTGATTGGCTGATTAGAAATTAAGTTTTAACGAGCAGTTGGACAGGTGTACCTAATAAAGTGGCCGGTGAGTGTATTTATCTACCCAGAATAGAAAAGTCCAAAGCAGCACAGTCTATAGTATAACCAAGATAGTCATCTCCTATATTCAGACAAAAGGCAAAAAAATGGCAGCACTCCATAGGTTCCAAAAAAGTGTCTGAATTCCAAGTAGAGATGTTTCGGTCTCATCTGGAACCTTTCTCAAGGCTATAGAACATTTGTTTTTTGGAAACAATGGAGTGCTGCTACTTTTTCCTATCTATCTATCTATCTATCTATCTATCTATCTATCTATCTATCTCTCTCTCTCTATCTATCTATCTATCTATCTATCTATCTATCTATCTATCTGTCTATCCATTCCTCTATTTGTCTATCTATCTATCTATCTATCTATCTATCTATCTATCTATCTATCATCTATCCATTCATCTATTTGTCTATCTATCTATCTATCTATCTATCTCCTATCTATCTATCTATCTATCTATCTATCTATCTATCTATCTTTCTATCTATCCATCCAATTATCTATCATCTATCCATTCATCTATTTGTCTATCTATCTATCTATCTCTCTACCTAATACCTGTCTATCTCATTATTATCTACAGTAGAATTCCTAATACTAGGATTATTATTTAGAAGTAAGTTATTACCTAGCCCCATAGCAGAGATGTAACTTGAATCTCGTGGGCCCTAGTGCAAAATCTGTAATAGTGCCCCTACCATCCTTGTGCCATTTACAATAGTAGTATATTTTATGTGGCAGAGGGACCTTTGGAGCCCCCTCAGGGTCCACAGCCCAGTACTGACAGCTGCCACTACACCCCCTATAGCTATGCCCTATGTCCCTATAGTGGACAGCAGTTACATTAGTGGATCCCCGACCCCTTCAATAATCACTGATAACAAAAACATGGCTTCCATATCCGCACAATGAATAGAGCAGCGAGTCACACATCTGCACGTCCTCTCTGGCACTACTGAACTCCAGTGGCTCAAGAGGGCCTAATGCCAAATAGAGTGGCATCTTATATGTGTGACATCCATTTGTAGGTGATGAGACCCCTCGTCTTGTGGAGGTCTGATCAGTCCGATCCCAAGCACTCTAGCAGTTCTCCTCTCTTCAGTTCTCCTCTGAGGCAGCATGCTATGTATAATACATATAGTACTAATCTTAGGAAGATTCATGTACCCATCTAATAGTAAGTGTCCTTGTTACCCATAGCAATCGATCACGGAGCACTATAGGAAATAAAAGTTGCGCTGTCATTGGTTGCAATGGGCAACAAACACAATTTATGAACTCTGTAGGCCCATTGTTAGGGCCTAAAACAAAACTATGGGCCACATAAAGGCCAATGTATGCCTGCCAATTTCCTGGAACGTCTGGGAGGCTCCCAAAAACATATAGGACATATACATATAGGACAATGTAGGGTAGGCCCCAGCATGGACTCCATACTTGTACACATATTCTATTCATGGATAGACATACAAGTCCTCAGCATACACATGTACATGCAGTTGGCAAATATGTGGACCCCTATTCTTGTGATTATTTGGGGTCCCAATGGTGGGACCTAAGTGAACAATAGGTAATAAGTCTTGTTCATAAGACAATCCCTTTAAGACCAGGGTACTTGGGTTACAAGTATAAAGATTTATTAGTTAGGCCTCCTGGGCCCCAATAGGGTCCCTCTTACCCTGTCATTTATCCTTTACCGTATCATTTACTCCTACATGACTCAAGGGACTTTGGGCACCCTCAAGTACCAGGGTTGATGGGTACAACTACTGCTTTTTCATCCCATATAATAGTCGCTAATAGAGAAGACTAAATACGGTCTAAGGGTGTGTTCACGCTAACCTTGTTAATGTCCGTTTCTCTAGGAAGATGTGGAAATAATATTTACCCAAAAAGCACATTTTTAGACCAAAAACTTCACGAATGATGAATTTCATGCCACCTATAAGACAATTCTAGTTTGAGCAGTAGGGTTGAGTTTTCCATGTGATATCATATCTTGCTGGATTTTCTTTGGCCTGGGCAATAAAATGAAGGCCCCCAGGCAAAATAATATGGTGAAGGCTCCGGCCAATTTCTGGAACATGTATTTCATGGAGGGACGGCCAACCATGCCTGTAGCCCCCACCACTAAACACTATTGGAGACATAGAGGTAGCCAAACTAGTGACATACTAAGGCTTGCAAGGCTGCTGTCACACTAACGTTCGTAATGTTCGTTGCTGTCCACATGGGGACCCAAAATATGGAGAGCCTGTCCACTAAAAAAGCAGTTACCCACAGATTCCATAGACTACAATGGGGTCCGCCAGGTGTCTCTTCTCTACGCCGACTTTAGATGGAATCTGTGATGGAGTCTCCTGCGTAGACCATATAGTCCATATAGTCATTATAATTCAGTCTGTGTCCGTTACTCTGCTACAGTTAATGTCCGTTATAGTCATGCATGACAGATGACAGCAACGGACATTAACAACAGTAGTGTGAACATAGCCTTATGGTCAAAGCTATTCATATACAGTAGTTATGGCGGCTCACAGATCATATAGGATGTGGTAAGAGCTGAGGATTCATCGAGATGGATGTCCTATATTATTCTCTAACCTTTGAATGAAACTATCGTTATACATGGTTGTCTTCACTTCTTCTCGGAAATCACATTCGCTTTCATTACTCACAAGTCTTTTGACTCTTAATAATTGACTAGAGGGGTAAGTCTCGACGTGCCCTTTAGGCATAAGATATGTTAGCATACAGATTGTACTTATCAGCCGGTGCCATGTATATATCTGTTACCAAGGTGACTAAGGTGATCCTGGAATTTTTTTTTTCCGTTTTTTTTTTTGCGGCGTGACATCTGTATAGTCACATTGCCACATTTGAGGATAGTCCTATTTGTATCATGTAGTGAATTGATGGCATTAAAAGATTAACAATGCTCCCCGGCTGCTTTGTGGAGACATTATCATACAGTCAGCAGTGAATTTCAATAAACCGCTGAATATTTCCTATTCTTTTCCATGTTCTTGTGATTCATGGAGACGCCTATTAGAAGTGAGAGGTACAATTCACCTGCTAATAATGCCACTAGGTTTTACTAGTTTTATGCTGTTTTGATAGCGGGAGATATTATTCTCAACCAACACGTTAAATCATTGTAAATTATACGCGTCATTTGATTTTTCTGTAGACAGATGTAGCAGAGCTGGGTTTGTCATTTCTGCCTTTGTAAACTGTATTCGGCCTGTACTGTTCAGAAACAGCGCCATTTTTGTCTATTTTTTTGTTTCTGCTATAATACTAGATCATACATATCAATTCTTATAGGGGCACTGGGAAAAAAATTCACTGGGAGAGAGATCAAATACTTTTTCCAGCTTGTGGAATAAATGATAAACGTTGCAATTTTTCGGACATGGCCTTATACGTCTTGAAAACTGCGACATTTTACTCTTTTCACACTGCTCATGCCACTTTTTTGTGTGCTTGGCAAAAGGACGGGGCTTCGCAGTCTCAAAAATTTGTGGTTTAGTTTCTAGCATATGAACCACCTGGAATGTGCTAAAATTGTTAAGAACTGTCTGCCTCTTAATAATTATTGTGCATCTGACACCAGCTGGAAATAGACTGAGACTGACGTAGCAAACACCAGTAGGAATTATCCCTGTATTGTGAAATCACTGTGTGTATTATCCCTGTACTGTGACATCACTGTGTGTATTATCCCTGTACTGTGACATCACTGTGTGTATTATCCCTGTACTGTGACATCACTGTGTGTATTATCCCTGTGCTGTGACATCACTGTGTGTATTATCCCTGTGCTGTGATATCACTGTGTGTATTATCTCTGTACTGTGACATCACTGTGTGTATTATCCCTGTACTGTGACATCACTGTGTGTATTATCCCTGTACTGTGACATCACTGTGTATATTATCCCTGTACTGTGACATCACTGTGTGTATTATCCCTGTACTGTGACATCACTGTGTGTATTATCCCTGTACTGTGACATCACTGTGTGTATTATCTCTGTACTGTGACATCACTGTGTGTATTATCCCTGTGCTGTGACATCACTGTGTGTGTTATCCCTGTACTGTGACATCACTGTGTATTATCCCTGTACTGTGACATCACTGTGTGTATTATCCCTGTACTGTGACATCACTGTGTGTATTATCCCTGTACTGTGACATCACTGTGTGTATTATCCCTGTACTGTGACATCACTGTGTGTATTATCCCTGTACTGTGACATCACTGTGTGTATTATCCCTGTACTTTGACATCACTGTGTGTATTATCTCAGTACTGTGACATCACTGTGTGTATTATCTCTGTACTGTGACATCACTGTGTGTATTATCCCTGTACTGTGACATCACTGTGTGTATTATCCCTGTACTGTGACATCACTGTGTGTATTATCCCTGTACTTTGACATCACTGTGTGTATTATCCCTGTACTTTGACATCACTGTGTGTATTATCTCAGTATTGTGACATCACTGTGTGTATTATCCCTGTACTGTGACATCACTGTGTATATTATCCCTGTACTGTGACATCACTGTGTATATTATCCCTGTACTGTGACATCACTGTGTGTATTATCCCTGTACTGTTACATCACTGTGTGTATTATCCCTGTACTGTGACATCACTGTGTGTATTATCCCTGTACTGTGACATCACTGTGTGTATTATCCTGTACTGTGACATCACTGTGCGTATTATCCCTGTACTGTGACATCACTATGTGTATTATCCCTGTACTGTGACATCACTGTGTGTATTATCTCTGTACTGTGACATCACTGTGTGTATTATCTCTGTGCTGTGACATCACTGTGTGTATTATCCCTGTGCTGTGACATCACTGTGTGTATTATCCCTGTACTGTGACATCACTGTGTGTATTATCCCTGTACTGTGACATCACTGTGTGTATTATCCCTGTACTGTGACATCACTGTGTGTATTATCCCTGTACTGTGACATCACTGTGTGTATTATCCCTGTACTGTGACATCACTGTGTGTATTATCTCTGTGCTGTGACATCACTGTGTGTATTATCCCTGTGCTGTGACATCACTGTGTGTATTATCCCTGTACTGTGACATCACTGTGTGTATTATCCCTGTACTGTGACATCACTGTGTGTATTATCCCTGTACTGTGACATCACTGTGTGTATTATCCCTGTACTGTGACATCACTGTGTGTATTATCCCTGTACTGTGACATCACTGTGTGTATTATCCCTGTACTGTGACATCACTGTGTGTATTATCCCTGTACTGTGACATCACTGTGTGTATTATCCCTGTACTTTGACATCACTGTGTGTATTATCCCTGTACTTTGACATCACTGTGTGTATTATCTCAGTATTGTGACATCACTGTGTGTATTATCCCTGTACTGTGACATCACTGTGTATATTATCCCTGTACTGTGACATCACTGTGTATATTATCCCTGTACTGTGACATCACTGTGTGTATTATCCCTGTACTGTTACATCATTGTGTGTATTATCCCTGTGCTGTGACATCACTGTGTGTATTATCCCTGTACTGTGACATCACTGTGCGTATTATCCTGTACTGTGACATCACTGTGCGTATTATCCCTGTACTGTGACATCACTATGTGTATTATCCCTGTACTGTGACATCACTGTGTGTATTATCCCTGTACTGTGACATCACTGTGTGTATTATCTCTGTACTGTGACATCACTGTGTGTATTATCTCTGTGCTGTGACATCACTGTGTGTATTATCCCTGTGCTGTGACATCACTGTGTGTATTATCCCTGTACTGTGACATCACTGTGTATATTATCCCTGTACTGTGACATCACTGTGTATATTATCCCTGTACTGTGACATCACTGTGTGTATTATCCCTGTACTGTGACATCACTGTGTGTATTATCCCTGTACTGTGACATCACTGTGTGTATTATCCCTGTACTGTGACATCACTGTGTGTATTATCTCTGTACTGTGACATCACTGTGTGTATTATCCCTGTGCTGTGACATCACTGTGTGTATTATCCCTGTACTGTGACATCACTGTGTATTATCCCTGTACTGTGACATCACTGTGTGTATTATCCCTGTACTGTGACATCACTGTGTGTATTATCCCTGTACTGTGACATCACTGTGTGTATTATCCCTGTACTGTGACATCACTGTGTGTATTATCCCTGTACTGTGACATCACTGTGTGTATTATCCCTGTACTTTGACATCACTGTGTGTATTATCTCAGTACTGTGACATCACTGTGTGTATTATCTCTGTACTGTGACATCACTGTGTGTATTATCCCTGTACTGTGACATCACTGTGTGTATTATCCCTGTACTGTGACATCACTGTGTGTATTATCCCTGTACTGTGACATCACTGTGTGTATTATCCCTGTACTTTGACATCACTGTGTGTATTATCCCTGTACTTTGACATCACTGTGTGTATTATCTCAGTATTGTGACATCACTGTGTGTATTATCCCTGTACTGTGACATCACTGTGTATATTATCCCTGTACTGTGACATCACTGTGTATATTATCCCTGTACTGTGATATCACTGTGTGTATTATCCCTGTACTGTGACATCACTGTGTGTATTATCCCTGTACTGTGACATCACTGTGTGTATTATCCCTGTGCTTTGACATCACTGTGTGTATTATCTCAGTACTGTGACATCACTGTGTGTATTATCTCTGTACTGTGACATCACTGTGTGTATTATCCCTGTACTGTGACATCACTGTGTGTATTATCCCTGTACTGTGACATCACTGTGTGTATTATCCCTGTACTGTGACATCACTGTGTGTATTATCCCTGTACTTTGACATCACTGTGTGTATTATCCCTGTACTTTGACATCACTGTGTGTATTATCTCAGTATTGTGACATCACTGTGTGTATTATCCCTGTACTGTGACATCACTGTGTATATTATCCCTGTACTGTGACATCACTGTGTATATTATCCCTGTACTGTGACATCACTGTGTGTATTATCCCTGTACTGTTACATCATTGTGTGTATTATCCCTGTACTGTGACATCACTGTGTGTATTATCCCTGTACTGTGACATCACTGTGTGTATTAACCTGTACTGTGACATCACTGTGTGTATTATCCCTGTACTGTGACATCACTGTGTGTATTAACCTGTACTGTGACATCACTGTGTGTATTATCTCTGTACTGTGACATCACTGTGTGTATTATCCCTGTGCTGTGACATCACTGTGTGTATTATCCCTGTACTGTGACATCACTGTGTATATTATCCCTGTACTGTGACATCACTGTGTATATTATCCCTGTGCTGTGACATCACTGTGTATATTATCCCTGTGCTGTGAAATCACTGTGTGTATTATCCCTGTGCTGTGACATCACTGTGTGTATTATCCCTGTGCTGTGACATCACTGTGTGTATTATCCCTGTACTGTGACATCACTGTGTATTATCCCTGTACTGTGACATCACTGTGCGTATTATCCCTGTACTGTGACATCACTGTGCGTATTATCCCTGTACTGTGACATCACTATGCATATTATCCCTGTACTGTGACATCACTGTGTGTATTATCCCTGTACTTTGACATCACTGTCTGTATTATCCCTGTACTTTGACATCACTGTGTGTATTATCTCAGTATTGTGACATCACTGTGTGTATTATCCCTGTACTGTGACATCACTGTGTATATTATCCCTGTACTGTGACATCACTGTGTATATTATCCCTGTACTGTGACATCACTGTGTGTATTATCCCTGTACTTTGACATCACTGTGTGTATTATCCCTGTACTTTGACATCACTGTGTGTATTATCTCAGTATTGTGACATCACTGTGTGTATTATCCCTGTACTGTGACATCACTGTGTATATTATCCCTGTACTGTGACATCACTGTGTGTATTATCCCTGTACTGTTACATCATTGTGTGTATTATCCCTGTACTGTGACATCACTGTGTGTATTATCCCTGTACTGTGACATCACTGTGTGTATTAACCTGTACTGTGACATCACTGTGTGTATTAACCTGTACTGTGACATCACTGTGTGTATTATCCCTGTACTGTGACATCACTGTGTGTATTATCCCTGTACTGTGACATCACTGTGTGTATTATCTCTGTACTGTGACATCACTGTGTGTATTATCCCTGTGCTGTGACATCACTGTGTGTATTATCCCTGTGCTGTGACATCACTGTGCGTATTATCCCTGTACTGTGACATCACTGTGTGTATTATCCCTGTACTTTGACATCACTGTCTGTATTATCCCTGTACTTTGACATCACTGTGTGTATTATCTCAGTATTGTGACATCACTGTGTGTATTATCCCTGTACTGTGACATCACTGTGTATATTATCCCTGTACTGTGACATCACTGTGTATATTATCCCTGTACTGTGACATCACTGTGTGTATTATCCCTGTACTTTGACATCACTGTGTGTATTATCCCTGTACTTTGACATCACTGTGTGTATTATCTCAGTATTGTGACATCACTGTGTGTATTATCCCTGTACTGTGACATCACTGTGTATATTATCCCTGTACTGTGACATCACTGTGTGTATTATCCCTGTACTGTTACATCATTGTGTGTATTATCCCTGTACTGTGACATCACTGTGTGTATTATCCCTGTACTGTGACATCACTGTGTGTATTAACCTGTACTGTGACATCACTGTGTGTATTAACCTGTACTGTGACATCACTGTGTGTATTATCCCTGTACTGTGACATCACTGTGTGTATTATCCCTGTACTGTGACATCACTGTGCGTATTATCTCTGTACTGTGACATCACTGTGCGTATTATCCCTGTGCTGTGACATCACTGTGCGTATTATCCCTGTGCTGTGACATCACTGTGCGTATTATCCCTGTGCTGTGACATCACTGTGCGTATTATCCCTGTGCTGTGACATCACTGTGCGTATTATCCCTGTGCTGTGACATCACTGTGCGTATTATCCCTGTGCTGTGACATCACTGTGCGTATTATCCCTGTGCTGTGACATCACTGTGCGTATTATCCCTGTGCTGTGACATCACTGTGCGTATTATCCCTGTGCTGTGACATCACTGTGCGTATTATCCCTGTGCTGTGACATCACTGTGCGTATTATCCCTGTGCTGTGACATCACTGTGTGTATTATCCTGTACTGTGACATCACTGTGTGTATTATCCCTGTGCTGTGGCATCACTGTGTGTATTATCTCTGTGCTGTGACATCACTGTGTGTATTATCCTGTACTGTGACATCACTGTGTGTATTATCCCTGTACTGTGACATCACTGTGTATTATCCCTGTGCTGTGACATCACTGTGTGTATTATCCCTGTGCTGTGACATCACTGTGTGTATTATCCCTGTGCTGTGACATCACTGTGTGTATTATCCCTGTACTGTGACATCACTGTGTATTATCCCTGTACTGTGACATCACTGTGTGTATTATCCCTGTACTGTGACATCACTGTGTGTATTATCCCTGTACTGTGACATCACTGTGTGTATTATCCCTGTACTGTGACATCACTGTGTGTATTATCCCTGTACTGTGACATCACTGTGTGTATTATCTCAGTACTGTGACATCACTGTGTGTATTATCTCTGTACTGTGACATCACTGTGTGTATTATCCCTGTACTGTGACATCACTGTGTGTATTATCTCAGTACTGTGACATCACTGTGTGTATTATCCCTGTACTATGACATCACTGTGTGTATTATCCCTGTACTTTGACATCACTGTGTGTATTATCTCAGTACTGTGACATAACTGTGTGTATTATCCCTGTACTGTGACATCACTGTGTGTATTATCCCTGTACTTTGACATCACTGTGTGTATTATCCCTGTACTGTGACATCACTGTGTATTATCCCTGTACTGTGACATCACTGTGTGTATTATCCCTGTACTGTGACATCACTGTGTGTATTATCCCTGTACTGTGACATCACTGTGCGTATAATCCCTGTACTGTGACATCACTGTGCGTATAATCCCTGTACTGTGACATCACTGTGTGTATTATCCCTGTACTGTGACATCACTGTGTGTATTATCCCTGTACTGTGACATCACTGTGTGTATTTTCTCTGTACTGTGACATCACTGTGTGTATTATCCCTGTACTGTGACATCACTGTGTGTATTATCCCTGTACTGTGACATCACTGTGTGTATTATCCCTGTACTGTGACATCACTGTGTGTATTATCCCTGTACTGTGACATCACTGTGTGTATTTTCCCTGTACTGTGACATCACTGTGTGTATTATCCCTGTACTGTGACATCACTGTGTGTATTATCCCTGTACTGTGACATCACTGTGTGTATTATCCCTGTACTGTGACATCACTGTGTGTATTATCCCTGTACTGTGACATCACTGTGCGTATTATCCCTGTACTGTGACATCACTATGTGTATTATCCCTGTACTGTGACATCACTGTGTGTATTCTTGTACTGTGACATCACTGTGTGTATTATCCCTGTACTGTGACATCACTGTGTGTATTATCCCTGTACTGTGACATCACTGTGTGTATTATCCCTGTACTGTGACATCACTGTGTGTATTATCCTGTACTGTGACATCACTGTGCGTATTATCCCTGTACTGTGACATCACTATGTGTATTATCCCTGTACTGTGACATCACTGTGTGTATTCTTGTACTGTGACATCACTGTGCTTATTATACCTGTACTATAGCAATTATGTGTACAGTATATCGGTATTACAGCAATTAGGTACAGTATATTGCTACTGCCCCAGCTACGTGTACAGTATAGTGGTGCAGGTATATGTACGGTATGTTGGCACTTTTGTTTATGGTACACACACATATATATATATATATATATATATATATATATATATATATATATAGTGCGGCCATAGTACTTCTGTGTATAATACAGTAGTTGTGTTAGGTCCTGTTCACATCATGTTACCTACACTCCCAATACAAGGCTGCAGCACAGCCCCTTGGATCCCATTGAATTAAACAGACCATTACCTAATTATTTTGTATTGCATAATTCACTTTCAAAAACAATTGTATAGTTTTTTAAAAGATTTCCACAAGTTTACTGACATAATGTCAGTAAATTGAGGAATCCCATCATGTCGTAGCTAAGCCTCGCAATGCATTGAGTATTGACCCAATCTCAGCTGTGCCACCTGCCTCTACAACTCAAGCTCTACCAGGTCCCACGAGGGCCACCATTTAAATGGGGGAAGGATTCCAGCAATCAAAAACAAGTTTGGTGTCAGGCAGAGCTGACACCCCAGGTCAAAGGTTACAATTTTGTTTGGTATGAATGTTTTTTTAATTTTCAACCAATTAAAGCAAACTTCCACTTCGAGGTCTTTGGTGAGTATTTTTTGAATGGACCATTGACCATATCAAGGCACGAGAGGCTCTGGAGAGTTGTCTGCCTTTCTGCTATTTCTTCAGTCCAGTGAGAAGAATAAAGAGAATTCATTCGAGCATACTCCCCTCCACACAATAAAATAAAAATCACTAAGATGTCGCCTTTCTGCGATTAGAAGAGGGAAAAACCATTATTTTGTCTTGTTAATTTCGGAGCTACATGTTCACAGACATGTTCTGGATTACATTCAATTAAGTTTGGTGAAAAGGAAATAAATTTGCCATGCAGATTTGTAATTATACTTCTTGTTTAGCAACTGATGGGATGTCGGCTCCAAAAGATTGGTCGAGGAATTTTTTTTTTTTAATTTTCAGGTCTATGTCAAGACGGATGAGTTTCTGCATTACCTGCTGCATTCTGCTTCCAATGGGGCTGACATCCATCTCACAATGGATATCGTATAGGACAAATGGAGGCATATCTTGTGCGGCCATTTATAAGGAAAATCTTTAATGGGGTATTTCCATCTAAGACAGACTATGTCATAAATGCTGGATGGAATGGGGGCCACTGTTGTCCTGATAGGTGAGGGTCCCAGAGACCCTATTAATATACATACTATCCTGTCCAGTAATATGCAAACAACCCTTTGATGTGAATGGACACTGTGTAATGCTTCAATTCTCCTATGGGGGCGCTGCTAAGAAATTGAACACTTGCTGCCAGGTTTCATCATAGCTGATCACTGCGATCAGGTTATTGTCAAGGTATTCTTCTAACAAGTATGGGTTGTCCAAAACCTTATGATTTATAGGATCTTAGGGTAAGTTCACATGGAGTAACGTGCCGCCTGATGTGACACATATACGGCGTGTGAGACTTTGCGCGCCGTAAAAGCTCCCATTGATTTCAATGGGAGCCAGGATCGTATACGCCGCGTTATATTGCGGCCGTGATTTTGCGTATACGATCCAAACTCCCATTGAAATCAATGGGAGCGTATACGGCGCGCAAACTCTCACACGCCGTATACGTGCCACATCACGCGGCACGTTACTCCGTGTGAACTTACCCTTATATAGGAACTTTTTTGCTTCTTCTAACTCACAGTAACTCTATATATGGGGAGTGAATACACTGCCCACCTATGGGACCACCACCTCCCAAGAAAATTGGGATTCCTTGATAGCTGTTTAATGATCCATTCTGGACTAAAGATGTAGAAACACGTCTAAGGCAGGGTTCACACTACTGTTACTTAATGTCTGTTGCTCTGGTCCTTCACAGGAGAGACGTTAAACGTTAAATTTCAGAAGCAGACGGAGCCCCATCTTTTCTTCCATTACAAAAGTAAACAAACATGATGGAATAAAGAAAATAGAAATAAGCGTCAATGTGAGTCAAAATGTTTGTTCTCGTACCAAAGAAGAAGCCCAGAGTAAGCTTCGAAACGTCATATTCTGTCATCATTATTAGTTAGCCATTAAAAAAGGTATCACCTACTGAAGACTTGAATTTTTTTTTTTTTTATATTTTATAATTCCCATCGCATTTAATGGTGTGGGCGACAGGCATGGTTGGCCACCTCTCCATGTGGCTGCTATAATAGGTGAGACAAATGTTCCAGCTTCCGGAATTTGGAACCTGGGGGCTTCCACTACCTTTAAATTGCCCCCTCCCCCCATGGGAAACCACTAAATGTTAGGACATCACATGGCAATCTCAGCTCCGCTCATATTGTCTTATACTTGGCATTAAATACATCAATCATAAAGTTTTTGATCTAGAAATGTCTCCTTTTATCATAAATATTATGTCCACATTTTGACTTTCTACGTAACCCTTGTCTAGATATTAACCTAGAAAATCTACAGTCTAGAAGAACAGATAAGTTGTCAGCTTAAAGTACTGACTATATCAATGCCCATTATGTATGAATAGGGATGTATAAACATATATGAGGGTATATGGTATATGTTATAGGACAGTGACTTAGAATGTTCTCTTCGTCCTCCTGTCTATGGAAGTGTTTGTCCCGGTGGGATTCTGCTTTCATGGGATTTCTAGACTGTTGGTCCCACAACAATCACACCCACTCAACTATCTGCAAATGGATAATTATTGATCTTTTGCCAGAAGTCATTTACTGCAGATTCTTTATCAAGGGGAGGTGACACCGCAACGCTGGAGATCCGCGAGACCATTTTTAGACACCTACAGAAAACCAGAGGCCAGATCGACACTTTCTAGACTTTTTCTTGCTGCTGACTGTTGGTTTACATGTATGTCTAAAAGTATGGTGTCCAGTTCTATGATATCCATCTGTTCAAGGTATATGGTTTTGTTAAAAAATTTAACAATTTGGGATATTCGGGTGACGGGTCGAACCCTGCTCAGTACGAATCGACTCACTCAACTCTATTGGTGATCTAGGTCCTTGATGTTGGATGGTAAGTTCTGGCTTACTGATGGCATTGCCAGTCATCCCGTGGGTGTCTCATCAGAGTCAAGAGTAAATTAACTTAACCCTTTCCCGCCACAGCTATTTTCCGTTTTTAAATTTTTTATTTTTATCCCCTATCTTACAAAAACCAAAACATTTGTTTAAATGTTTCCATAAAAAATAAGAGCTGTATGAGGGCTTATTTTTTGCAGGACAGAATGTACTTCATAGTGGTACCATTTAATAACCCAAAAATGTTTAAATCAAATGTCTGCCATATGGTTACATAGGAACACCCCTTTAAGCGAACTGGATTTGTAATATGTATGCGATTCTCATGACAACACCCATGTGTGCATTTATATCAAGCTTATTCTCTTTAAGAAGTAAAAAAATATATATACATTATCCATTAGCAAAAAACACACAATGCTCCTTCAAAATCCTAATACACCTAATACTTACATCACTTAGAGGAGGAAACGTCTTCGACCTCTTGGGTAATATACTGCAGGTACATTGCCTCAATCTTACATTGCCAGTTTATGTATAAAACAAGTTTCTTGGACCTTTCCAATCTTCCTTGCCAACTAAGACTCTGTTTCCTTTTTTTTTTCACTTGTAGTGTAAGATTTGTTCAAGGGATGTAATAAAAGTCAGGAAGATATAATACTAGGAGCAGATTGAAAGAACACACCGCAGATCAGAAGATAGCAAACTACACCGCGGTCATAAAGATGTTAAAAGACGTGTTCAACAACAAGCTACAGCTATAGGTACAAGAACGGGAAGGATCAGACGACGTTACTGGGAGGATAGGAAACGAAATATCGTTCTCTGCTATTTTAAGTGTGGCTACAATCGAAATCTTCTTAATAGAAAACTATTCATTTAAGGCCTTGAATACACGGATAAGCTTGGAGCCTATCCAAGTCCATACAGAATGCCTATGGATCAGTGTTATGGAACTGAAGACACCAAACAGAGCAGTGTAAACTAGTTGGTAGGAACCTACTGCAATAATAATGGACAGTTATTCCCAGGCAACCAGAATCCCCCGCACACTGAGGCAAAAACAGCACAGAGTGTCCAACGCTATCCAAACCCGGAGCGGAACCAAGCCCCAGAGGTTTTCGCCAGAGCTCCTGATGGTGGAGATGGACTTGGTAAATTCTTGGACCCAGAACCTCAGCCAATTAGACAGCGTCACACACTCAGCTTGCCCCAAGTTGCAGTGGAACCAGAAAACCTGAAAACCACTCACCTGAGTGGGTGAAGAAACAGGAGAAGCTGGTCAGCAGGGTTGAGTGCAGTAATGACGATCGCCAGGGGATGACGGAAGAACCGCAGGAAAGTCGTAAAGGCCAAGCCGATACACAGGAGGTCACGCAGTATCCAGGGGTAGTCAGAATGTAGTCAAAGAAGCCAAGTCATTACACAGGAGCTCATGAAGTAACAGATGGTGCAACAGAGGAGGAGTCAGAAGAGCCGGGTCATACACTGGAGGTCACGAGGTATACAAATCAGAGGTCAAGGAGAGGTGATCTTTAGGCAAGCTGGGGTCATCCACTGGAGGTCACAAGTTACCCAAATCATAGATCAAGGAGAGGTGGTATAGGAGGCAAGCAGGGTCATACAGATACAGGAGCAACACAGGAAGGCAAGGGAAAAGGAAGATAGGCAGGAATACGGCACAGGAGAGCTGATTCCCAGGGAAAACTGAATAAGCAGCATGGTGCCGGAGCCAGAATGAGGCCTAAATAGCCTCTGCCCGGCCCTGACCCTTATGACCCCAAAAGTACAATTCCAGTCCCAGGAAGAGACCGGAATGAACTGCAGACTATTGCTGAAGTTCCGGCCCTCAGCCTTCATGCAGCGCAGCGGAGACTCCGGCCCGGAGTGTAACACTAGTGGTATCTTGTCAGCCCATAATCTGGCCCACAAAAGTATTACAGGAATGATATTTCATTGGCTAACCATAACAATTCTATCTAAGATGTTGGAGCACAGATGACCCATCATCCAGCAAGATTACAACAACAAGCTCCATGAAATATTGAGATCTGTGCAGACAATGAAAATGTCCGCTGTCACTGGGAAACACATTTCCACAACAAAATACCAGAACAACAAGGAGAGGAAAGTCTTGGAATCCAAACTGAAAAGAACTGTCCAGTCTTTGACAAAAAGACTCATTTTAGCTGGCCATAGTCATCGGATTGATGTTGGTCAAGACCACCATCAACTCTGGTGAGACTGATGGACCATCTAAATTGAGCAAACCTTTTGAGGTGTCGGGCTGTGACTTTATCTTTCCTCATCCCTCAATCAAACCAAAGGTCAAGTGGAACAGCTATCAGATCTCTGAAGTAAGACCTGGATTTCTGACCCATTATATAGACCCCCCCTCACACCACTATGCCACAGCAGATGACTCCAGATCTCTGAACTACCAAGTCAACCACTATTGTCGTTCCATCTGTCACAAAAGAAAAAACTAGGTTTTATTGCTTTGGCTTATGTTAATGGATAGTGTACAATATATTGCATGTTGCCATCTACTGTCAGTTATTCATTTCTAACCCAACCTGATGAAGGGTCTATCTCCAGGACTTAGACTTGCGAATGTATATTTTCTGGTATCACTTTTATAATAATGTTATCTTTTTGTGACACAAAGTATTTAACATCTCGTAGACCACGCAAACAAGATATAGCAGGGAATTTGTCTATAGGGGAAATTTGCTAGCCAATAAAATCCTGCGATCCCAGCAGCCTCTGCATGGTTTCCAGCAGATAATCTCTCCTCTGTGTGATAGGAAGTGAAGCCCGTAAAGTTGACAACTTCCTGATAGTAAAGAGTTCTGCATCGCTTTGATGTGGAGACTTCACAAAGTTTAAGAGCTTTTTTTATTGTTCACCTAAGTTTATTTTAATATAGTGAAACTCTACTAGAATGGAGGATTCCTGGAAAGAGAACTTTAATCAGCAAATATTCCGGGTGCCCCAAATATTTTTGGTGTCTACTAGAGATGAGCTAGTAGTATTTGATTGAATACCTCCCCGCCATAGGTTTTCGTGTAATCGGCCGAACACCAAGGGGTTAAATGCATTGACTATTCGATGCGCTTAACCCCTTGGTGTTCGGCCGCTTACACGGAAACCTATGGCGGGGAGGTATTCAATCAAATACTACTAGCTCATCTCTAGTGTCTACTGAAACATCAGCGGGTATAAGTGGTTAAAGTGACATGACTCCTCGTACGGCTGAGGGTTTCTAATGACATACAACAGGTGACTGATCGGGGGACTATGGGCCCATCATATCAGAGTGTAGCTCCCCCTGTGGTCATATTTTGTTACTGCACATCAATCATTGCAAGAAAATAACATTGTATTTGCTAGTTTCTACACTGTATAGAGGGTACGGTGTGGAGCAGAGTCAGACAGAGTTTTTTGGGGCCTACCAGATAAAATTAATTTGGGAACCATCCCACAACCACTAAGAAATAGCTATTAAATTTGATGGGCCAGTTCGATACTGGTCTGGGGGTCTGTATTTCTTCGGCAATCTGGTTTGGGATCTGTATTTTTTGGGGGGGGGATATAGTTGTGTCTTTATTTTCAGGGAATCTGGCCTGGGGTCTGTATTTTTATTTGGTCTGATCATAGATCTGTATTTATAGTGGATCCAGTTTCTGTATTTCTTAGGAGCTCTGATCTCGGATCCTTATTTATTTAGGGTTATTCTTTAGATCATCTGGTTTGGGTTCTGTATTAGTCTAGAGCAGGGGTCTCCAACCTGTTTTGCACCAGGGATCAGCTTCAAGCAAGACCATATTTCCATGGCCTGGTAGGGAGGAGCAGGGGCAGGGTTTATAGGTGGTCTATGAGGGCAGGGTTATAGGTGGGCTCCACTGAGTGGACAGGATGGCTCTCCACTGGGATGCTCCACGGGGCAGGCGGGCATGACACAAACATCTAAGAGGACATGGGAAATTGTTAGACACTGAGGCTGGATACATCGCGTTAGGCCCCATTGCTATGGTAACATGTAAACTATTGGGTAGTGAGGCATCATTAACAGCTACAGGACGCCACGTGATGTTTACACGTTAGCATATCAACGTGGCCTAGCACAAAGTATCCAGCTAAGACTGAGGCCAGCTCATCGCCCCGCAGACCAGCAAAAAAAAAAAACATTGGCGCAGTCCTGGTCCACGGACTGGTAGTGGGGACTCCTGGTCTAGAGGACCCAAGAAAATCTGTATTTATTTAAGGGACTGTATATGTTTAAGTGTTCTGGTGTGTGGTCTTTATTCATTTTTGGGACGTATACATGGGCAGACACCATTTATGCAACCTGTGAAGCTGTACAGAAGCCCAGTATGTCATGGGGGCTCTATCTCCTCATGACATCTGAGTGTGATCAGTGTGCCTTCCATGCTTCATTCATTTCTATGAGGAGGCTCCATCTTCTTCCAATCATATACCATGAAGCAGGAAAGGACTTGCTATATAACTTTTGCATCAGAACGGAGCATCGGAGCCCCCTTTGGGCCACACGGGTGTCCTAAGCTAATGAACTTCATGGTTATCAATTACTGCTGAATTGTTAGAGAGACATAAGGGGGTGATGGTCTGTTCTAAGATACCGGGAAAACAAGGGGCCCATAAGCCGTCTGTGTCCATCCATGGTCATATATGCTATTTGGGATTTAACTCTATGCTGGGGCCATGTCATATATAAATGGGTGGGGCATAAAGTCCAAAAACTTGTGCGGTGTGCACTTTCCCAGGTGTTCCTTCTTAAAACTTGTCAAGTATGTTTTATTTTATTCCTTTTACTATCTTGTAGAATTTTGTAAGTCAATTTGAACTAATCTTTTCTCCATCACAAATGCATTTATACCAGAATAACTCACCCCGGACACTGCGGAAAGCCATTTAGAAACACTTTCTCATATCCTGACAGAGCAAAATATTGCTTAATGATTTAAGGCTGATCCCTTTATCCTCCAAGCAAACATCCTCCTTCCATGAAGTCTCTGATGAGCTGATGGGATTTCGTTCTTAGGTTTGGTACTATTAAATAGAAGGGTCGGGTTGTCACGTCTTTTTTCAGTGCATTTATATGATATTTTAGGGGGGATTGTCCTTTTGGTGTTTTGTTTATCCAAATATGTGCAGCCTTTCAAAAGATATAGGCCCTTTCAGCGTTGACAAAAATTAGGGTCTATGAGTCAAGTGGGAGACCCCACCCCCAGAGAAAACAGTGTTACCGCTCATTTGCCTAGTATACCCTAATTTGCATTACCAGTATAGGTCTTATATCTTTGGAACAGATTTAGATAAACAAAAACAGAAAATGCTTGGGGTGACAGCATGTATCAGCAACTGATTGGGGTGGATTGAGCTATAACGCAACCCATGGGGTCCCAATGATGAGGGGGACCCTGCAGCAATGGGTTAAGTTATTCTACCTAAAATATTATTCCAACCCATCACCACTCCTGTCTAGGCCTCCCTCCGCTTCAGTCTTCAGGGTCACAGCACAAAACATGCCGATTCTTAAGAATGTCTGGGTGTCATTATATTATGTGCAGGGGGAACAACGCCAATAATTTGTTTGGGAGAAATATAAGGTGTGGGGTCTAAAAAAGGGGGAAATATTATGTGGGCCCAGGTCACTCTCAGTCCATGCCATCTGCCATGTCTTTAACTTGCACAGTATAGGCTACAAAGGAATTGGATATAAAACTTAAAGTAGGTGTCTTACCGCTTTAACTTCCTAACCTGAAATCTGAAAAATGCTGAAAAAGGCAAAAAAAAAAAAAAAGAAAAACAAAAGACATTAGAAAATTAAAGTGGCGTTCAATGCATAATAGGTGTTACATGCCTGGCGAGGCAGTTGTGACAATAAGGCAATAGAGTGAACGTATAATAGTTCCAAGACTTTTAATTTGTGACTAATTTGTGGTACAATGAGGTTGCCGCTCTCTAATTGTGATTGCCATTTTAATTTTACTCATGGCTGTGCATCTAACAATGTATGGGCCGGTAATTAGAATTAATTGGACTTTCACCTGCATATTTCTATTAAGCGCTGGAATGTAGTCTCAAAGCTTGAAGGCTTCACTCTGAAAGATGCTGAATACATTTAAGCAAGTTCAATTATGCCAGACTGAGTAATCCCCACATTAAACTGCAATTTACCCATTCACATATTAACGCTACATTCATTTTGCATTGTGTTTCAGCTAGTACTGTATGGGTAGGGCCAGATCACGTACAGTGGAGACTCCCCAAAAAGTACTAATTTGAGAAGACCTGGCGATCTACGTTTTAACTCCTGGACTGTATCTATGTAAAGTAGCATGTTGTTGGTTCTCCCAACCCAAGCACCCACTACCTAGAGAGTATAAACTATCAACCAATCCCTAGCTGCACCCATTCTAGTTTTTGAGAAAACTTCCCATTAAAAAGCCATTTTCATGTTCAATCTTGGGTGGTGATTAGGGTTGAGTGATCAGGATTGGAAAAGATCGGATTCCGATCGGCGATTGAGCAAATTTCACCATCGAGATCGGCTGGAAAATTATCGAAAATCGGATTTTAAAAACGATCCTGAAATCTCAAGATAGGCTCAACCCTAACTATAATAAATGTCATGTAGGGTTGAGCGATCTGAATCGGGAAAGATCGGATCCCGATTGGCGATCGAGCAAATTTCACGATCAGGATTGGCTGGAAAATTATCGAAAATCGGATTTTAAAAACGATCCTGAATTCTCAAGATAGGCTCAACCCTAGTGATGATCTCAAACAGCTTTCACAATATTATATTCATAGAAGAAAAAATAGAGACAAAGTATGGCAATTGTTAGAAAGCCCTCACATGGGGCAAAAAGTCAGTTCACTTCCTTAGTTATATACCGTATTTTTCGGACTATAAGACGCACCTAGGTTTTAGAGGAGGAAAATAGGGGAAAAAAATTTTGAAGCAAAAACTGGTAAAATATTTAATGTACGGGAGTTGTAGTTTTGCAACAGCTGCAAGGCCACATTGACAGGTGACCCTGCAGCTGTACGGGGATGCATAGAGTGTTTTTTTTTTTGCGGGGCCAGAAGTACTTTTTAGTTATACCATTTTGGGGAATATCTATTGCTTAGATCACCTTGTATTGAAAAAAAAAACCCGGTGGTTTATTATATATGATTTTCTACTTTTATATATATATTCTAGGGACAGGAGGTGATTTATAACTTTTATTTATTTCATATTTTTATTATATATTTTTAAAGCTTTTTTTTTTTTTTTTTTTTTTTTAAACTATTTTATTCCCCCCCCGGGGCTTGAACCTGCGGTCACTTGATTGCAAGTCCCATAGACGGCAATACAACTGTATTGCCGTCTATGGGACATTCTGTGTATTAGTATTACGGCTGGTCATAGACACCAGCCGCAATACTAATATAGCCGTGACAGGCCGGGGAGCCTCATTAGGCTCCCGGCTGTCACCCGAACAGGTCGGCTCCTGCGATATCGCCGCGCAGGAGCCGGCCTGCAACTTTACAGGTATGGGGCCGGTGGGGACCGGCCCCGGGGGAGAAGGGGCCACCGATACTGACCCGGCATCCGCTGTACTAGAGAGGCGGATGCCGGGGAGGGATAGACGCCGGGGCCTGAGACATCGCTGCCCTGCCCTGCATGAAGCCAGCGGCGGGGGGACGGAGGAGCTGCTGCTGGCTTCATGCAGGGCAGAGGAGCGCAGTGATGTCGCAGGCCCCGGCACCTGTAATGGCGTCTATCACTTGCCGGCTTTCGCCTCTCTATTACAGCGGATGCCAGGCGCCACATTCGGCCTATAAGACGCACCCTTCTTTTCCCCCCAAATTTGGGGGAAAAAAAAGTGCGTCTTATAGTCCGAAAAATACGGTAGCTTTTTTACCCTGAGCAAGGCAGAAGGAGTTGTTCTTGCTCCCACTGGCATCAAGGAACCAAGACACAAGTATGTTTACTTTTTTCTTTTACCAACCCCTCAACAATCTTTTACTACTTGAATTTTTGGGTGGTCATCTCAGGGGTGTTACTAAAATAGTCGTTATATTAATTGTTTTCAAATTAGAGACAACGGGATCAGCAAAGTATGGGTAACGTTAGTATGCTCTCACCTGGATCAAAAATGAGATGACTCCAATTCCTGGCCCCAGCGGTGACCCATCTCATTCGGAGAAATAGAAGTATTTACTAAAACAGACAAGTCATGTACAGAATAATAATATTTGTAATAGTTGAATATTATCATATAGAAAAAAAAATTACCAAAATTTTGAACCTTCTTTACTTATTGAAGAATGTAAATAATTTTTAGCTTTAGAAAAGGACACCAATGTGTTACGAAGACTTGAATAGAGCATTTATAGCGATATACAGTCCTATGAAAAAGTTTGGGCACCCCTATTAATCTTAATCATTTTTAGTTCTAAATATTTTGGTGTTTATAACAGCCATTTCAGTTTGATATATCTAATAACTGATGGACACAGTAATATTTCAGGATTGAAATGAGGTTTATTGTACTAACAGAAAATGTGCAATATGCATTAAACCAAAATTTGACCGGTGCAAAAATATGGGCACCTCAACAGAAAAGTGACATTAATATTTAGTACATCCTCCTTTTGCAAAGATAACAGCCTCTAGTTGCTTCCTGTAGCTTTTAATCAGTTCCTGGATCCTGGATAAAGGTATTTTGGACAAACAATTCAAGTTCAGTTAAGTTAGATGGTCGCCGAGCATGGACAGCCCGCTTCAAATCATCCCACAGATGTTCAATGATATTCAGGTCTGGGGACTGGGATGGCCATTCCAGAACATTGTAATTGTTCCTCTGCATGAATGCCTGAGGATTTGGAGCGGTGTTTTGGATCATTGTCTTGCTGAAGTATCCATCTCCGGCGTAACTTCAACTTCGTCACTGATTCTTGAACATTATTCTCAAGAATCTGCTGATACTGAGTGGAATCCATGCGACCCTCAACTTTAACAAGATTCCCGATGCCGGCATTGGCCACACAGCCCCAAAGCATGATGGAACCTCCACCAAATTTTACAGTGGGTAGCATGTGTTTTTCTTGGAATGCTGTTTCTTTTTGGACGCCATGCATAACGCCTTTTTTTTAAACCAAACAACTCAATTTTTGTTTCCAAAATGAAGCTGCCTTGTCCAAATGTGCTTTTGCATACCTCAGGTGACTCTGTTTGTGGCGTACGTGCAGAAACGGCTTCTTTCTCATCACTCTCCCATACAGCTTCTATTTGTGCAAAGTGCGCTGTATAGTTGACCGATGCACAGTGACACCATCTGCAGCAAGATGATGCTGCAGCTCTTTGGAGGTGGTCTGTGGATTGTCCTTGACTGTTCTCACCATTCTTCTTCTCTGCCTTTCTGATATTTTTCTTGGCCTGCCACTTCTGGGCTTAACAAGAACTGTCCCTGTGGTCTTCCATTTCCTTACTATGTTCCTCACAGTGGAAACTGACAGGTTAAATCTCTGAGACAACTTTTTGTATCCTTCCCCTGAACAACTATGTTGAACAATCTTTGTTTTCAGATCATTTGAGAGTTGTTTTGAGTAGCCCATGATGCCACTCTTCAGAGGAGATTCAAATAGGAGATCAACTTGCAATTGGCCACCTTAAATACCTTTTCTTATGATTGGATACATCTGGCTATGAAGTTCAAAGCTCACTGAGGTTACAAAACCAATTTTGTGCTTCAGTAAGTCAGTAAAAAGTAGTTAGGGGAATTCAAATCAATAAAATGATAAGGGTGCCCATACTTTTGCACCGGTCAAATTTTGGTTTAATGCATATTGCACATTTTCTGTTAGTACAATAAACCTCATTTCAATCCTGAAATATTACTGTGTCCATCAGTTATTAGATATATCAAACTGAAATGGCTGTTGCAAACACCAAAATATTTAGAACAAAAAATGATTAAGATTAATAGGGGTGCCCAAACTTTTTCATAGGACTGTATATGGTCTCTTGGAGTTACAGCTAACTTTCTATTACCGTATTTTTCGGACTATAAGACGCACTGGACTATAAGACGCACCTAGGTTTTAGAGGAGGAAAATAGGGAAAAAAAATTTTGAAGCAAAAAATGGTAAAATATTTAATATGTGGGAGTTGTAGTTTTGCAACAGCTGCAAGGCCACATTGACAGGTGACCCTGCAGCTGTACGGGGATGCATAGAGTGGTTTTTTTTGCGGGGCCAGCTGTACTTTTTAGTTATACCATTTTGGGGAATATCTATTGCTTAGATCACCTTGTATTGAAAAAAAACCCGGTGGTTTATGAGATATATATATATATATATATATATATATATATATATATATATATATATATTATTTTTTATTTTTTTATTTTTTTTTTTTCTAGGGACAGGAGGTGATTTAGAACTTTTATTTATATTTTTAAAGCTTTTTTTTTTTTTACTATTTTATTACCCCCCCCGGGGGCTTGATCCTGCAGTCACTTGATTGCAAGTCCCATAGACGGCAATACAACTGTATTGCCGTCTATGGGACATTCTGTCTATTAGTATTACGGCTGGTCATAGAGACCAGCCGCAATACTAATACAGCAGTGACAGGCCTGGGAGCCTCATTAGGCTCCCGGCTCTCACCCGAACAGGTCGGCTCCTGCGATATCGCCGTGCAGGAGCCGGCCTGCAACTTCACAGGTATGGGGCCGGTGGGGACCGGCCCCGGGGGAGCAGGGGCCACCGATACTGACCCGGCATCCGCTGTACTAGAGAGGCGGATGCTGGGGAGGGATAGACGCTGGCACAGGTGTCGGGGCCTGAGACATCGCTACGCTCCTCTGCCCTGCATGAAGCCAGCGGCGGGGGGACAGAGGAGCGGAATAGCCCCTGCCGCTGCTGGCTTCATGCAGGGCAGAGGAGCACAGCGATGTCTCAGGCCCCGGCACCTGTGCCGGCGTCTATCCCTTGCCGGCATCCGCCTCTCTATTACGGCGGGTGCCAGGCGCCACATTCGGACTATAAGACGCACCCTTCTTTTCCCCCCAAATCTGGGGGAAAAAAAGTGCGTCTTATAGTCCGAAAAATATGGTACTTAACAACAATTATAATAATAATATATTAGTAGTAGTAGTAGTAGTTGTTGTTGTTGTTGTAGTAGATGTAGTAGTGGTAGCAGTAGATGTAGTAGTAGTAGTAGTAGATTTAATAGTAGTAGTAGTAGTGGTAGTAGTAGATGTAGTAGTAGTAGTAGATGTAGTAGTAGTGGTAGTAGTAGTAGTAGTAGATTTAATAGTAGTAGTAGTAGATGTAGTAGTAGTATTAGATGTAGTAGTAGTAGTAGTAGTAGATGGAGTATTGTAGTAGTAGATGGAGTATTGTAGTAGTAGATGGAGTATTGTAGTAGTAGATGTAGTAGTAGTAGTAGTAGATGTAGTATTGTAGTAGTAGATGGAGTATTGTAGTAGTAGATGTAGTAGTAGTAGTAGTAGTAGTAGTAGTAGTAGTAGTAGTAGTAGATGTAGTAGTAGTAGTAACCACCATGCTATTTTACATACTGTAAAAAAAATGAAGATTTGCAATTTCAAAAAGTGTATACCATTACATCCTTTTTTTGTTGTTTTTTTATTTTTTATTTTGCGGAGTAATTGGAGTTTAGCTCTTCATTTTTTTGCTATCCTCTATTGCACATGAAATGCTTGACTATTTGTCTGACTCGCATGTGATCTGCGTTGATACCATCTGTCCATTCTCCTGGCTTAGAAAGGTCAGCAGAAGAAGCAGCTGGGCGCTCATGTGTTCCTAATGGGTCCCACCCCTCTGAATATAGAATGTATACTTAATTACTTGTAATCCTTGATAACCTATTAGGATGGCAGTCACATATTTTTTTTTCCCTTGATATTTGGATGGTTACTTAACAATGAAGTGTAGATGGTGAGAACGTAGATTTTTTTTATGCATGTAATTTTTTAAAAAAAATTATATATAGTCCATATTTTATTGAGCGCTAAAATATATTCCAGGGCAATATTAACCAATATAAGTATAAATGCATGTAGGCAAATTTTGTTTTGTACCTGGGATACAACCCAAATATACGGTAAGGACTACGTATTTAAGATGGCCAACAACTATTCCTCCCAAGTCCACCCTAAACAAACTGACTTAGATTGGTCATGTATCCAGCTTGGCCAATTTCTTATGGGAACTAAAGATCAGGCATGTTGAAATCCAACATGCTTGATGATTTTTTTCTTCCAATATCAGCTATTGGATGGTGCCTGGAAATATAAAGTTAACCTGAAACGGCATCATATCACGTGGGGTAAAGTGGGAGCTGGAACAGAGAAGGGTTAATTTTAGGGATTCTAATTATGGTACGGAAGGGTTTACATTAGGAATTGTGATGGGCCTGTCTGAAAAGATGCGTCTTTAGTTTGCGCTTAAAGCTGTAGAAATTGGGAGTTAATCTGATTGTCCAGGATAGAGCATTCCAGAGAAGTGGTGCAGCTCAGGAGAAGTCTTGTATAGAGCGTGGGAGGTTCTGATAATAGAGGATGTAAGTGTTAGGTCATTGAGTAAACGGAGAACACGGGTTGGGCGGTAGACAGAGATGAGGGAGGAAATGTAGGGAGGTGCAGCAGTATGAAGAGCCTTGTGGATGAGGGTGATAATTTTATATTGTATTTTATAATGAATAGGCAGCCAATGTAGCGACTGGCACAGACCGGAGGCATCGCTGAAGCAATACAATTATACAATAGTACAATACAATTGTATACCTTTTTGTGGCAATAGCATAGTATACTACAAAGGTATACATATAGGAACACAAAGATATACAGTAAAATACTATATAGTGAGAAACGTCACTGTCTTCCATTAGAGACATCTCCCTGAATAGGTGGTTATCCTCTATAGGTGGTTCCCCAGTATTGTCACAAAATAATACTGGATTTGAGGTTGTATGGAAGGAGAAACCCAGAACCAGCCTCACATTCTGGTCCTTTGTAATGCTAGTAGTGTACTCCTGCTGGCAACCCATTTCTATTAGTGGAAGCACCACCAGCTACCATCTCTGACACAGCTGACTTCTCCCTGCTCCCAACTGGTACCCTCCTCTCCACTGCTGCCAGTGGCTCTTGTAGGGTGGGTGTGCCAGCAATCTTAATCTCCAGTAAACACACTAGTAATTGTGTCCTGGGCCACTTCTGGCCATTCTTCTGCCTTTGGTGTTTTGCAACAGTATCTCTTAGGCTTCTGAGCCGGCTACTATCAATAGTGGGACTACCTTTGTGGGACTATTGGGATTCACCTAACAATATACTTGCATCCCTGTACAGTGGAGAATGCACTTAGAAGTGGCCCAAAGTTAAACTGGTTAACTGAGTGGTCATAAATCTTAGACAGCTGTCCGACACGTCACTCACTGCTATGGGTCTGCCAGAACTGTAATCTCCGGCTGTGCCCACAACCCAAGAGAAGTGAATGGACCACAAGCAAACGCACTGGCATTCCATTAACAAGGAGGCATTTGGGGGAATTCTGGTTCCCTATCCTCCTGATCCCTGGGGGACCCAACAATCGGGCCCACGGCAATCGGGTACTCATCCTCTGTCCTGTGTATAGGGGATAAGTGTCCATAATGGGACAACCCCTCTAAGAACCCTATTATAGTGATTTATCAGGAAGTTATACGGAATGAATGCTCATTCACAATTACTAGCCTAATCACCCAATAAACTTCTGTTTGTTCGCTCATCTGTTGATCCGCTGATATAAGCAGGACAAAAAATAATAGTTCCTGGGCAGCACATTGCCTGGTCTAATAAGGACTGTGTCAGGGGAGTTATCACTTTGGCAATTGTTCCTCCTGCACGAGCTCCTCATTGGCCCGTGTGCAGAATAAGCAATGATCGGCAGGTTTTCCAACCAATCTGCTTTCTCTTTCAGAAACCAGGTGTAGTACCATGCTTTGGAGATAGCAATATTAGATTAACAATATTAAAGCAAATACTATATTGTGATGACTTCTTTTTTATCTACTCTATTTAGTACCGTAGAACATATTCATTTCAGGATTTTTTGTTCCATTTGGTAATTTTTATAACAAAAAAGTCAATAAAAAACATATATTATAAAATACATTAATATGTAACAAAAAAAAAATCATGAATATCCAAAAATATTGTCCATTTCAGTGCAGTACTTCTAACCTGTATAACAGCCAGGCCAAATAGAACTGACTGTGGGTCTTGGCAGAAAAAAAAAAAAAAAAAAAAAACATGGAAGCTTTTTGTAATTTAAAGGAAATTTGAGAAAATTGTCCATTCCCCTCTCTATTATCTGGGCCTCCTATACGCTTGGCTGTGACTGCTCAACATCAGCATGCTGCATTCTCTTTCCCAGCCTTCTGCAGAAATTAGCTGACACGTTCGCTGCAGATAACGGAGAGCTGTAGCATTAAGACTTGAGGAAGCATTAATCTTTCCTAAATTAAAATCTGTACCACAGTCTTTAAAATTGAGGCCACCATGGTTCAGTTCTGTTTGACCGCCAATTTTGATAAAAGTGTTTTAAGAGAGGTGAGACATAGATAAATTGCCCACAGCTGCACAACAGCGGAAAGGGTAAGTGTTTAGTATAGCGGCTCCCATCATACTGTGGTGTCAGGCACATGCTTACATAAAATGCAAAGCAGAAGTAAAATACATTGTAATGTATTTATCGGATGTGATACAGACACTCCTCTGGAGGAGATAGGTGGCTGGGAGCATTTACAGAAACTAAGATAAGAATGAAGTAGGAAATCACATATATAATACATATAGTGCATAGATTATACCGTATAAATAGCACAGTCATAGAATATGTAGATACATTTCTATTGAAATAAACATAATAGTACTAAAATATGCCGATTCTAGAGAATCTAGTAAAAAAAAAAAAGTATAGGCGCGTGCGCACATAAAATGTATTTCTTATTTTATAGGATATCAAAATCTAACCCAAAATATAAATTGCAAAAATGTTAAGAAAATAATAAATCTAAAAAGAATTAATAAAATAATTATAAAAAAAAATAAATATAGCATTATTAAAACAAGTTATAACCAACATATAATAGATAAATATATCACTATTACAATAATTTATAATTAACATATAATAAATTTATCAAATTAACATATACTAAATAAATATATCACTATTACTATAATTTATAATTAAGATATAATAAATAAATACATCACTATTACAATAATTTATAATTAACATAATAAATATATCATTATTTAAATAATTAATAATTAACATGTAATTAATAAAAATATCATTATTCACATTATAGATTTTTTTTTTAAATGAACTTTTCAAATAATAAAAATTAAGGAATTTTTCATTTTTCATTTCACTTAAAAAATATCAAAGTGTAATTAAACAAAAATGAATTAATGAACTAATTATGTAGAAATATAATTATATATTAAATACATATAATTATGTATTATATATATATAATAATATGTATTTTTATATTATAAATTGACAAATAAATTAAATGAAAAGAAAAATCATTTTTAAAAAATTAAAGCGATGAAATCTGATTTTGCTATAGGTCTGTGATGAATCGTAATAGGGAATATGGGATATGTTACTAGCCATGCTATGGCAACATTTTCTAGATATTAAAAAAAAATTTTTAAAAAAGTGCTCCAGAGTATACCAGTATTTTTTTAATAAAGTAAATTATAAGAGGTTAAGTTAAAAATTCATATCAACAAATAAATTTAATAATGAAAGAGAAATAATTGAAAAAAAAAGGGAAATATAGAAGATTTACAATCTGATTTTGGCCTATGCCTTTGATAAATTCTAATATGGCTCATAGGAAATATTGCTCATACTAGGGCAACATTTTCTAGATATGAAAATAAAGTGCTCGAGAATGTACCAGCATTTTTTTCTACAAAAAAAAGGATTCAGTGAAGATTTTTAAAAAATTTTGCATTAATTTAATCATAAAATGTTATTTTTTTATTTAAAAAAAAATCAGTGTGCTAAAAATAAGAGGAGAAATGATAGGAATAATCTTGTGTTATTATGGCGTTCTTATTGGTGTGTTTTCAGTGTCGTGGTTAAATGCATACTTACATTTATGGTCTGAAAATTACACAATAAACTGACAAAATTGAAGCAGTTTACAGTAACCACTTCCCGATAACACTTTGATGTTCATTATAATAAATTGATTAATATTTCTCATTTTAGCATACTAAAATATTTAATTTCAACTTATGCTCATTTCATTTGGTTTCGCTCAGTGTTTTGTAAATTAAATGGATTCCCGGAATGTTAATATAATATGTAATTTCCTGTAAGTTTATCCATATGTTATGAGAGCAAAATTAGAGTATTGGTTCACTTTCTGCAAAATCACATCCAGGTACGTCAGAGTAAGGGACACCTTACCATGTCGTCATGTAACAGATCACACTATGAGATTACTATAATATTCATTCAAATGACTGTGCAGGCCAAGTAAGTTATCATGATGGTTTTGGTACTCACAACCCCCTAGAGGATGGACATTGATAGTGTCTATTATGTCATACCATGCTTAGCTAGGCCCTAACAAATTCTTCTACCTTTTATATGCACAGATATTATTGTTTTATTACAACTTTTTATTATTTTTCACAAAAATATGACATTGCAGCAAAGTTACCATAAAAAATCTTCAAACTGGGAAGAAAAAATGTTGAACCTTGTCCAATTTTTTATGAACAGCTCAGAATGTGTTGAAAAATTAAGCAATACTGACTTCACCACTCACTTTCCATTACATGGCGGGTGTTATGGTCCCCATTTTTGGTCCCTCTTGCCATACTGGAAAATCCTCTTAGCCACTAGTGAGACAAGTCAATGTTGTAGTCAGTGACTGACTCAGTTGGTGAAGGAGCTGATGGGGATCAGTGAGGTGTGTATTGCATTTCACATTTTTTTAACCCATTTTGAGCCTTTGGTATTTTGTCCTTTTGCTCACTGGACAACCCTTCTCAAAATAAGCTTGGTACAAAAAGAGGTTTAAAAAAATTGCTAATTATAGATAAATTAGTGGAATTTTTTTCTAAGGATTTAGACACATGCTTATAATATTTCGACAAATATTAGTCCAAATTATTTCTAGTTTGGAGTGTAACAGATGTTAAACTTATTATTAATATTACATTATTATTATTATTATTATTATTATTATTATTATTATTATTATTGCTATTTTATGAATTAATTATATACTGAATACTAAATAATTCTTAAAAATTTCTATAAGGATATAATACAGTATACCTATTTATGTATTATTATTTTTCAATTTTCTGATAATTTTTGTTCATTTATTTATTGCCATTTTGATGATTTTCTACCATAAAATATCATAGATATTAGTACAGGTTATTTTAAGTTTTGTGCACTTCATCCCAACTGTCTATGTGAATCCCCAATGTCCACTCACCCTACGCACTCAATAAAGGCTAATACAAGGTTTATGATGGAGAACACATGGTAATAGGGTTACTAGTAGTCAATTTAAGGTCAAGTGCTTTAAAATTAGATATGGACTATGTCATTAGAAATATAAACACCAATGTCAAGTTGAAAGAATTGTCCTGCAGTTCTGGTGAATTGTCACAGTGAGGACTTATCCTTGACATGGAGCATAAACTACATAGGCATAAAGTGTTGCTCCGATATTAGGTCTATTGTATTATATTTAGTTGACTAATACACCTCTACTACTCTTTACATGTATAACTGGGCAGGCCAATGTGGAGAAATTAAGTTTTTTTGCCTTCTGGCATTTTTTTTCCCACTGAATGTAAACAATGACACTGGTGTGAATATAGACTAAGCTGATAGATCTCTCAAAACTTATGGGAAACCGAAAAATTACCATTTTTTCTATGTAATCGCTGCTATTTGACCACAAGGTTACTCCTTTTTATGTATATTTAGATGGACTAGTGAGGTACTGAGTAGTCAAAACAAGTTTTGCATCTCTTGGCCACTTGGTCTTGCAAGGAAAGAACTAGCTGTCATGGTGTTGGTTAAAGGGATTTTGTCATTGGTGTCCATGGTTTTGAGATAAAGACATTCCTGGATTAGCTGTAAAAAGCCTATTCTACTACTACCTTCTTTTTTTTTTTTGATTCTCCCCGCCATTCTGTTGTAATCCTGGTTAATTGCTTTATGTAAATCAGCCCACTGAGCACCCTGGGTTTTCCCCAGGGTCTGCAAACACCCCTCCACGTCCTACCATTATTCACGCCCCTCCATCGCTTTGTGCTCCATCTGCCCTCCTCCTCCCTGGATGTTCTTCTGGCCAGATCGCGCTGCTGCATTTAATTTCTCAGGCATATGCAGTTCCGCTCCGTTCAGAGCGGTACTGCGCATGCCCAAGCGCCATTTTGGGGTACAGCATACTGAGCAGTATGCTGAATACTATAGTGAGTTACAACAAAATGGTGCTCAGGCATGCGCAGTACCACTCTGAATGGAGCGGAACAGCGCATGCCCGAGAGTTCAAATGCAGCACCGCGATCTGGCCAGAAGAACATACAGGGAGGAGGAGGACATGTGGGGTAAAAGCGATGGAGGGGCGTGAATAAAGGTATGATGTGAAGGGATGCTCCCAGGCCCTGGGAAATGCCTCTGACACCAGTTCATATGACTCAAACTAACACCAAAAACCCAATTACCTAGCTCTCTAAGGCAAACGCTGCCAAAGTTATGCCAAAGTGAACGTGACATTATTATAGTCTGGGGACTCTTCAAACCCAGAGTATAAAAGATAGAGGGCCAAGAGAGGTGTAAAAAATAAAAATAAAACATTCATACTCACCTCCCGTTACCTCTTTTTGGCTTCCTTGAGGTGTCTGGAGCTCTCTCTCCACCTCCAGTGATGTCATGCACCTGGGATTCCCGCTGAGGCTTGTGTTTGGGCGTCATGAGTAAAATGGGCATGCCGAATGACAAGACGCTCGGCATGTCCATGTGACCACTGGTGACTATAGGGCACATGACGTCACAGGAGAAATCCAGATGCCAGAAGGAGGTCCAGAAGAGGTAACAGAAGGTGAGTATAATTTTTTTTTTTGTAGTCTGCTCTGGGCCTCCCTCTATTATACTCTGGAGTCTGAAGAGGTCTCAGAGTATAATGCAGCAGCCATTTTTTGTTCATCCATAGTGAACTTGAGTGCTTTGTGTGAAAAAAGCAAATTACAAATGTTTGTCACTGTCATAGGTGCAAATAGAGCTCCATGTCTTGGAGTTACTTTATGCTTTACAAAGTTACCTAATGTCTCAAGCATATGTCCGTATTATGGGTAAGGTTTGTAAGAAGTCATAGTAGGCTTTCATAGGCGAGTCCTGTCTTGGATTTCATATATCATGGCATACTTCAATGGCTACTGAATGCTTCTAGCATAGACTATCTCTGTATTTACAGTAGATGTTGGTGCTTCTACAACAGTACATGGAGGATGTGCTGCTGTGTACCAAATACCCCATACACATAAGAGAAAAGTAAAGCTGAACCTGCCCATTTCATCAGTACCAGTTGGTCATCTTAGATGTGTGAGGGCATACCATGCCTCAAGAAATAAGCAATGACTCTGTAGAATTTCAAAACCCAATCCTTTTTACGCAAGATAGTCACTACCAGAGGTGTCTGGCATGGGCTAACACCCCTTACCCCAATTAGAACATATGCACATTCGGGCGTATCAGGTGTTAAGCAAAATAGCCGTCACCAAAAATAGCCATCACTTTCATCTGACAGTTATTGAAGGTGTGTAGGCAACTTAAGGACCCATTCAGGCACCTTAAGGACCGATTCAGATACCTTAAAGGGGTTGGCCACTTTCAGACCAATATTGACAAACAAACGTACAATAAAAATATATACAATTATCCAATGTACTTTCTATATCAATTCCTCACAGTTTTCTAGATTTCAGCTTTATGGACCATAAATCACATGATCGTGGTCAGAGTTTTATCCTCTAAAAGTAACAGAATGATTGAAAGCAAGCCGAAATCTAGAAAATTGTGAGGAATTGATACAGAAAGTATATTGGGAAATTGTATATCTTTTTATTGTACATTTGTTTGTCAATAGAGATGAGCGAACAGTAAAATGTTTGAGATTCGATATTCGTTTCGAGTAGCCCCTCAATATTCGACTACTCGAATCGAATATCAAACCCTATTATAGTCTATGGAGGGAAAATGCTCGTTTCAGGGGTAGGAAACGTTCAATCAAATTATACTTACCAAGGCCACGAGTGAGGGTCGGGCTGGATCCTCCGAGAAGTCTTCTCCGTGCAGCGTCCCCGCGGCGTCTTCCGGCTCTGAATTCACTCTGCCAGGCATCGGGCCTGGGCAGAGCCGACTGCGCATGCCGGCACTACAAGCGAACATGCGCAGTCGGCTCTGCCCAGGCCCGATGCCTGGCAGAGTGAATTCAGAGCCGGAAGACGCCACAGGGAAGCTGCACGGAGAAGACTTCTAAAGGTAGGAGAAGAACCAGCGTTGATTGGCCGACTGTATAGCATTCAGCCATTCAATGCTGGTTCTGCATCGAACTTTTCCATTCGAATAGCGAGTGGTACTCAATCGAGTACGAGTATTTCGAATACCGTAGTATTCAATCGAATACCTACTCGATCGAATATTACGCGCTCATCTCTATTTGTCAATATTGGTCTGAAAGTGGCCAACACCTTTAAGGACCTATACAGCTTCCATGCACTGCTCTATATCCTTCAAGCACATAGCTCTGCCATATGCATGAGCCCTTAGATGCAAAAATATCCAAACTCAAAACCAAAAATTGTCATGTAAAAGCAGTACGTCGGAGCATCAGTCAACAAGAGTGCCCAGGGATAACATTTCCTTGATCATTTACTTTACTTTAATGGATCTAAAGAATGACTTTGATATTGTAATCTGCGGCCATGGAGTGAACAAACAACCAATTGTGTCATTTAGATGTGCGCTACATATCACAGCTCTAGCTGAACGTACCTACGAAAATAACCGTAAACAGTCAGCACACATTGGCGGCACTTGTGGTTATAAAAAAAAGTAATTGTGCATGGAATGAGAATTTACAGTGCAATTGTAAACCGGGAAGACGAGCCGGAAATTAAAGACACACAAGTGGAAATAAAATACTGATAAGAGAGTCTCATTCCTTTCATAGTGCAAAATGTTGGATGCATTTGATCTCCGAACATTTGTCTTTGTGTTATTTGAAGACCATTTGGCTAAAAAATACCATTGTTTTTTACGGCTTGATGTAGTGTAATTATATAAGAGATACAGGACGCCTCTGCTTCACATGTAGTTAGGAGCATCAAGAAGCTTTATCTGCGCTCTAGTTCCGTAATTCTATTACGGCTAAGGTTCAAAGACGTCTTCAGCCCTCAGACAAATGACAAGGAGTAAAATACAAATGCTCGGGATAGTTGAGCCGCATATGTTTGTTTATGAAAATTTTGTTCTCAATTTTACTCGCCGCGCTCCATATTATATCGGCTTTACTGTTAGCTGAGAACTCAGTGCCGCCAAGAAGATTCCTGCCTAAGACTATTGTAGACCTACAGCTATGTTGTGGATACATTTGTATAGGTTCTAGAGAAATTCAGGAAAATGTACATGATCATTTGTGAATATTAGGGGGTTGCTGAAAATATGGCAACCCCTCTGGTGCTATTGTGTGGTTCTGAAGGGAGTGTGTCACCTCCGTTTTTAACAATTGTCAAATTTGGTTGACCTTAGGACAATGTGTAAGGCCACCAACATCGTAGAAAAAGACCTCACACCCAAGTATTATACAATGATCTATGCTTCTACAATACAAATCTATATGAGGTTCTTAGTATACATTATACACGTTGTATAAGCCCACTAGCCACTTCGTGGCTACTTCTGTATACCGGGTCCCTACTCTACTAGGTGCGGCACCACCTGACAACCATTACCTACTATACTACCTACATATCCCTACTATCAGGATAATCCCCCAGGCTCTGGGCCACAACACTCAGCAGGCACAGCACAACAGTAATGGCAGCCACCAGGCAACAAAGTGGCTTCCTACCTAAGACAATTGTAGACCTACAGCTATTTTTATAGTTTTCACCCAGGACTGGAGATAAAAGTGTCTGAACATTGGAGGCCCAAACTCTGGGTCCACCACTGATCAGGTGATGAGAGACCAAAATTCTCCTTGTGAATGAAGCACCAACATGCTTACTTGCCCATTGCTCCGTACATCTGCCCAGTATAGAAGTAAATGGAGTGCCGATCATGCCAGCCCACTGGTAATTCTTGCACAAGGAGGCCTTTGGGAACTTTCAGTTTCTTTTCCTCCTGATCACTATGGGGCCCAACGATCAAGCCCACAGTAATCGGACACTTACATCCCTTCCTGTGGATAGGGAATATGTCCAAAATAGAATAACCTCTTTAATTCACATTAAAATTTCTGTACATTAGGGGGTTGCTAAAAAATGACCACCCCCTCTGCTGTTACTTTGTGGTTTCTAAAAGAGTATGTCCCCTCTTTCCTTAACATATAGAGGTCAAGAAGGTGGTACTTTTCTAACCAGGCCATATCTCAAGGTGACTGTATGGTCCCAATCTAAGAGTTGTTGGGTTTGTGCTTACTTGGGCACCTGCTATTCTTCTGACCTCCCCATTCACATGTATTCTTGGTTTTGATACAGTAGGGATGAGGCGAGTAAGCAACTGCCAGACACCTCTAGCAGTGCCTTACTGTATCTCCTTTTAGAATAAAGGATGGGGCATGTTGAAATTCAGTAGACCCAATCTATTTTTCCTCCAACTTATGCCAAATAAAAATTGGTCAAAGATAAAATACTCGTTGGATAGTTGGCTGGTCCCACCAACATCATCGGGTTCAGCCAAGTCCAATGTAAATGGTTAGTACTTAATCACAACAATATTCAGAGGATGATTAAAAAAATAAATCATAGACAAGCCCTTTAAGGTTGTCATACATATTAGACTAACTTTACCTGTATCTGTCAATATCATCAGGACTGGCCAGCCATCTACTCTGTGTTAGATGTCCAGCTGACAATTATTCAGCAGATGTCAAGGAATAAAGAAACTTTTGCTTCCAAGGGACATAAGTTGTCACCAAAGGTGTATGGCAGTGGTTTATTCCCCATCCCATTGAGAGAACATGCACACTCAGCCAAATAGAGCATGCATATGGGGGGTTAGGAGGTATAGCTATCAACCCAACACTTGTGTCTGAACACCTCTAGGTCACATGTCTGACAACGGATGAAGCTAAACCAGAAGAAAAGAAAAGCAAGAAATACACATGAGCCGAGAAAAAGACACAAAAAAACAAAATCGGAACAATAAAAAATCAATATAAAAGTTTCTAAACTGTCGAAATGTTGTAACATTGTCTTATGTTAAAGCTTCTCAACCTAGATGGCCAACTTTTACTCACCATAAATTCACTGTGCAATAAATTTCCTTATTTTCCCTCAGTCGTATCAATCTTTCAATGTTATTTTTCCATTTTCCATCCTATGAGCTTCCATGAAATTGTTGTTTGCTGTACTAACTATATGGTAACATCATCCAGATTTTGGAGAGAGATGGTCGGATTTGCTACAAGAGGTAGAGACCAGCTTCAGTCCACATTGGCTTTTCTGGCTGTTAGACATGGCTGTAAATAAGAATGGAGAGAGATTATTAAGGTAAAGTGGTCAGATAGAGTTCTCATACCTAATCTGCATTGCTTATCTCAGTCAGACACTAGAACTGTCTACCTGTCCTCCATGCATGTCCAACATCTTGATTGCTTTGCTGTCGTTGCCGTTCTAGCTGGTGGCTTTCCTTCCCTGCTATGTGGTAAGCAATTACCATCGCAAACAGATATCACCGGTCATGATCACATAGTAGAAAACCTTTAAGCAGGTCAATTTCATGGCGTTAGACATGCCATCTCTTCAGAATTGAAGCCAATATATTCTGCTTGGCAATATAGATATACAAACAACAGCCAGAATATGTAACTTCAGCTCTCAATTCAATACTTATTGATTCCTGTCTTTCCAATTTTTCCAGAGTTTATGCAATGATTGGAAATCTTTATAAAACCGAATTAAAGTGCCCTAAAAATAGACAAGTATAATGAATATATCACATGTGTCATTGTGTCCACAGATGGGGCTCGGAGAGTGGAAAACCCAAATGGAAATGATATTTCTGGAAAGGGTCAAGCGATATATCACACTCACCTATGTGATAGATATACAAGGATTCATACCAATAGGTCAACATTTAGGGTTTGAAAGTTTTGGGGGGCCGATAATTCATTGTGTAGTTACAATGGGTTTTGCACGAAGATTAGGGACTCTTAAAGGGTTCTTATTGAGATCCGATATGAGACTGATGACGCTAGAAGGACCAAAACATAATAGGTGCACACATTTCAAGAGTCCAGTGTAGAACACTGTCAGGGTTCCTAGGAACTTATCTATAAAACATAGTGTAGTACACTGTCAGGGCTCCTAGGAACCTATCTATAAAACATAGTGTAGAACACTGTCAGGGCTCCTAGAAACCTATCTATAAAACATTGTATAGAACACTGTCAGTGCTCCTAGGGGCCTATCTATAAAACATTGTGTAGAATACTCTTAGGGCTCCTAGGAACCTATATATCCAATTTCTATCTCTGTTAAGCAAACACATCCAAAGTTGTCAATCAGAAAGTTTTACTGTCTCTTCAGATATGAGGGAGGCCCAAAAGAGGTAAGGTAAGGTGAATATGAATGGGGTTTTTTTTGTTTGTTTTTGTTGCTTTCCCTGGGCCTGAATCTATTATACTCTGGAATCTGAAGAGGTGGCCATTTTAGTTCGCTCTTAGGCTGCCTTTTAAAAATCCTCATTCACAGCCTTACACGCGAGCGCTGCAGAAGGCTTTACGAGCTTTACGAGCGCTCACATTGAAGTGAATGGGAAGTGTTCGGGAGCCTTCCGCAGTGCTCGCGTGTACAGCTGTGAATGAGGATTTTAACAAGCCCGGTGTTACTCCGTGTGAAGGCAACATGATGAATTTCCATTCATCCATGTGAAAATTTAAATATTCAGGTTGGACCTGGCTTGGTACAAGTTGGTTTGCCCATATCAACATTCCACTCATTTCATTAAGGACCCCAATTTCTCTCTTAATTCAATTAATTATCACAACATGTTAATAAAATGTAATGTTAGCTGCATGACACATCACAATCACTCTGTGGTCACATATAGCAAAAGCAACTCATGACTGAATATCAAAAAATCATGTTGTTTTTCAAGAGTGTGAGGATTAGTGATAGTTCTCAGTATGAATCTACCTAAAATTTCAGAATCTCCCATACCCATATTTTTGTAGTTTGCCTAGCACATATCCAACAAAATGGTGGACAACTGGCTCCAATTTTATTCTCCATTTTAGGGGACAACAAAGGAGTGTAAAAAAAAAAATTACACACCTTATCTGGGTTCTTCTGTAGCATCTTCTAGAGCTCCAGTCCTCTTCCCAGGCCATCTGTCATCTTCTTATCATATGGATGTTGATGAGATCACTTTGATACTAGAGCATACATGATGACGTGAAAGCGTGATGATGTTCTCACCCACCCCCCCATATGACTGTGGAGATCTGTGATTGACCTGAAGGACAAAGAAGATGATGGATAGCCAAGGAAGAGAGAACCAAAAGAGAACCCATAATATAATAGTCAACTTTTTTCACCACATTACTCAGCACACTTATGAGGATCACCCATCACTAGCCAGGATATGTCACATCGAGAGAAAAGGTAAAGGAAGACATAACATTGCCGTCAATGGATGCTCCAACGCAAACAAAAGATTGCATAATTTTTGGGCTGTAAACTAATTTTCATAGGACTGCATATTTCTCTGAAGACCCTTCAAGAAGACTTGGCTTCATACACAACAGAGCTGCAAGTAACCTATGTATAGTGCCATATAATATCTCTATATATTACTGTATTCATGAAATATCCTCCCATCTACTATATACAATGACTGAGGAGATGTATCGTTGGTGTACAATTCTCCATCGCTGCAAAACGTCTAGAGTAGATTGTAAGCTCTACCAGACAAGGACCCTTGATCCTGTGTTACAGAACATGACAAAACTGGTTGAACTTGGATGTATTTTGAGTCTCTTGGGGGAAAGCTCTATATTGACTCTGAACATTGCAAGACATTCAACAATCAAGTACTGTATTCTATACAAAGGTCATATCCCCAGTGATGGTAAATAAATTCATTGGGATCGAAGGACATAATGATTGAAATTACCAGAACAGCAAAATATGAAACTGAGCCAGCTCGTGTGCCAGGGTTAGGCTGGACGGAGAGAGAGAAATAAATCAGTATTCATTTAACTCAGAGTCAGAAACTCCACTGTGCTTCTTGGGGGAGCTGTCACTGTTGATTTATCTGACCCGTGATGTTCACTATCACCAGCTGCTTCAATACTTATGACATAATTCAAACCTTATTGAAAGTCCCAGTCATTGGTTTCATTGTTATAGTTTCTGCCGCTGTCCAAGGTGCTGAAATTAACCTCTGCTAAGAGTGATTGCTTCTATCGGAGATGTAACTGTACTTTTAATGCTTGTCCCTCAGGTCGGGGCCGTGAAGGAGCTGCCGTGCCATCACTTAAAAAAAATATTGTTTGCTGACATTTAAAGAACACACATTGACAGTTTGACACATATTTTATAGACCTATTAAAGAGGTTTTATATGTTAGACAGCCTGTAGTAAAATCCAGAGCATGTTCATGTAATAGAGGGGGATCCCCAATCTGCTGGCGGTGTCCACTGGATAGTCATTCATTGGGATGAGTGCTATGTAATGCTGCTTTGTATCTATGGAGAAAATGGGCATTGAGATTGGATTTACCCCCAGTAGTGACGTCAGATCTGAGGTGCTCCTGTAGTAGCAGCAGAACCTTAACAATAATCTTCTTTCTAGATATCTGAAATCCTCTTTAACTAGTGTAAATGTGTACTAAAGACAATGGTAGAATGGTCAGGCGTCAAAGTGTAGACTATGGATAGGAGACCTAAAGACATGTTGGCATCTATTGTTCTTTCCTTGTGTCCTTTACTGTCACAACATCCAAAACTCTTCTAGCTACTTTCAGTTACTGTCCTCTTGACTACTGCAGATCTTTCTTCACCTCTCAAAACTCTCCATCTATTGTGAGTTCAGCACCAGGCTCATCTTTCTGTCCTTCGCTAAACCAGTGCCTCCATATTGCCCTAGCCACTACACCGTTTTTCCAATCACTTTACAATATACCAGTCAAAAAACATGTCAACGTATCTTTCTACTACCGTACCCATCTTCTATTTCCTGCCAAAGGTCTAAAACTAGCATCCGCCATATTTCAAACATCCTACTCCCATATTCAAGACTTTTCTTGTGCTGCACCAGTTTTATGGAATGTGCTACCCCTGTGTATCTAGGTCACTACTCTCCACATTATGCTGGATCCTGAAATGACATGGTAGCTCATTGTTTTTTTGCAAATAGATACTGTACTTATCATACAACCTCTTTGTAACGATGCTAGTTATCAGATTTGGAGTCCAAATGGTGGGGCAAATGGTACAGTACTTAAATAATAATAAATGGAGGAAAGGTACCTCAGAGGTAGAAGAAACCGTGGTCAGATGTTTGCCGGGATCGGTACACAGGAGGAGCAGATCAACCGTAGTCAGGCGGTAGCAAGGTTCGGTACACAGAAAGAGCAGATCAATCGTAGTCAGGCGTTAGCAAAGTTCGGTACACAGGAGGAGCAGATCAATCGTAGTCAGGCGTTAGCAAAGTTCGGTACACAGGAGGAGCAGATCAATTGTAGTCAGGCGTTAGCAAAGTTTGGTACACAGGAGCAGCAAGGTAGTGGTGAGGTTCAGGGCAACAGGGAGCAGACAGCCAGAATAATCAGGCTCAGGATGGAGTGAGCTGTGAGTTTATATAGGACAGGCTAAACTGTGATTGGCCACAGAACAGGTGATCTTAATAACCAATTACTCCAACAGAAAAGACCAGACAAGGTAAAGCACAGAACAAAACAGGATTCCAAATAGTACTATGGTTAAGGCCACAGAACATAGCCAGGAAGTCATGGGTTCAAGACCCAGAGAATTCAGTTTGTGACACTCTTATTTGAAATGGTTAAACTTATATCCCTCTCTATCCTAGGCAGAGGTGCAGAGGCAGCCTTTACAGTTCGTATCTTTCTTAAAGGTGGCTAAAGGACTCTATGCCACATAACAAGGCATCAAGTGTTAATAAAGGTACATTTTGTTTGCAATTCGAAGGACCTGTAGTGTTTGTTTTTGAGATATATGTTTGAAGTATTTGAAAACCTCATAAAATACCCATTTGAAATATATTATAATACTATTATGGAAACCTGGAGTAAAGCTGTGTGCATGTGGAGAGTAAGTGCCTGCGAGCTTCTATTGGCTGATAAGGGACAACTGATGGTGTGTATGGCAATTGGAATATGAGTGAAAGACTTGCAGGCTTGTATTGGCTAATGCAGGTCATTTATTTGGAATACTATATCTAAGGAATGGTACATCCTAGGGAGCCGAAACCTGGTCTAAAACCTTCACGGACTACTGATGTACCTGTGCACCAAATTTGGTGAGGATCAGTGCAGTCGTTTGGTCACACATAAAGAACAGACAAACAGAAACTTATTTTTATACATATAAGAGATACTTTTTGGCAAAGATCCACAGAGGGTCTTTTCATTAGACATTATCAGGAAACCTATTACCATCAAACGTTTTAAAGCTCATTTATGATTCTGCTTCTTCCTGTGTGTTGTGTTAGAGGGGTATCAAGAGCCCCAAATATTATTGAAGGCTCCCTAGATGTATGGTTGGGTGATGTTGGGTGTATTCATTCTATTAATATAGAAAGGTATTATTTATACATTATGTGGCTACCTGTGGTCTTATACTACATAATACATAACTAGTCATTTATAACCAAAATTACTATTCTTAACAACCAATCAGGAACCAGGAACTGGTGACATCACTAAGCACAGGTGTGACATCAAACGCTTTGCCTTAAATTAACTATACATAATGCTAAGTTCACACTTGTGAAAGTTCTGTCCTCGTTCCACTTAAAATCGACTGCAAGGAGGACTTTTCTCTCCACCGTTTTTGACCCCATTATACCCTATGCAGTCCAGGGGTTTCTGTATGTAATCAATTTTTAAGCAGATAGGATTTCTGTCTTTTCAGGTCCCCAAGCAGTCTCGAAGGACGTAAACCCAAACACTAGTGTGAACTTAGCTTAACTTGCTCTCTCTATGTACCAAGAGCCATTTATAATACTGGTGTCTTTATGTTGTAGAGAAGCTTTGGGCAATTACTTCCTTATATCTGCCCCTCTAAGGCATCTTTACCTCAATCCCAAGGTATTAATACTGACTGAATGTAAACCACATCGAAGCTGTCAGTCTTACAACATGCGATGGTGACGGGTCCGCTTTAACATGAAGCAGCGTCTCCTTCCCTGCGATTACAAGCCATTTGTCCCCTGTATGTGTCCCCCTTTTGTGTCGAGGTAGCTTTAATGAACACGGCTTTGTGATTTTCTTTGTCTTTACATTTTCCGCACCTCGGGCCTTTAAACACCTTTTTTCAGCTTTTTTTGTGTTGCGGTAATGAGGGCAAGTGATGCTATCTTTCTTTGCACAATGCTCCAGCACAACGATGGCTAAATAAACAGCAAAAAGCTCAGAGTCCCCAAGGGCCGTTTCCAGTAATTAAAATCAATAGGATCTTGCTTGAAGCATCTCTTTAACCTCATCAACGTACAGCTTTCTGAACAAGTGATTGTAGAGCAAACAAATGAACTTAAAGCCCCTGTGGAAAAACACAAGCCCCCGTCTCCCCGCTCCCGCTCCACTTTCTGGATATTAATATTAATTGATTTCAATTTTTCAGATTTTTATCTTTGTCTTCTTAAGCCACCTACCCTGCCCCATTATCTCTTAATATAAAATGTCATGTCTACTCCCAGAGGTTATGGGAATTAAGCTATTCTATTGATCTGCCATTTAAAATCAAAATGGGACTGTTAGGGACTCAAGGGCATTACGGGGGTAGGGTACACCTGCTCACAAGATGCGGACAGGATGCTGTACCGTTGTATTAGTATGATGGGAACAAAGACTGTCTTAAAAAATAAATAAATACATTTAAAAATTTAAATAATGATGTAACAAAGGGCAACATTTTTCAAAAATTTTAAAAATTTAAAATTTTAAAAAATTTCGGTGGAAGTGTCTAAATGTCACAACCCATTTTAAACACTCTATTGGTCCACAATTTAGGATATTCCATTGATATATGATTGGTGTTGGCCCCCCACAGATCAGCTGATTGAAGAGGCCACAACATTTAAGTGAGCGAAAAACCTCTTCTCTGAATACTAAGCACAGCTCAATACATCTGTTGAGGTGGTACTTGGTATTGCAGCTTAACCTCATTCACTTGAATGGGACTGGACTGCTGTTGTAACATGTTACAGATAAACGGGACGCCATCACTTGTAAACAATGTGACCCCTTTAAAGAGCTGATCTGTGAAGGTCCCAGATGACAAACTCCCACCAATTGCATATTGATGACCTGTCCTAAGGATAGGTCTTCAATATATAAGTCCTGGAAAATTCCTTTAACATCAGGGGATCCCTTGTTTAGAAGAGTCATCAGGACAGAGAGCGGCTACACTCTGGAGGACCTACCTCATAGATAGCCCATTCATTTCAATGAGAACTGTGCAATGCTTTATTTCTCCTGTGGTGGCGCTGCAGGGAAATTGAACACTTACTTGCAGGTTCCTACATGGATTAGATTTGATCACTGGTGGTGTCAGCAGTAAGATCTGTTTTTCATTGTTCAACTTTGACAAGCGATTTGAAGACATTTTCGATCAGTTTTCAAAGCCATAGATGAGTTTTTTGGAAAAGCGGACCACTGATGACATCTGAGTATGACTGTCACCCTATCATAAGCTCTGAAGATACATAGCAATATGCACCCATATCAGAAGACTGTGAGGCGTCTGACACCCAGACCCAGACTCCCAATCAGGACATTCAATCCCGGGCTGGGCAGTAGATCAATGACCAACTGAGTAGACCTTAGAGCTACTCTACTGAACTTACCAGTCATCAACACCCCATACTGGGCCATAAAATAGCCATGAAATCTACCACCGCCATTTTTGTTTAGGACCCATTGGAAATTGTAACAATGTCCATATACTGACTTGTATACCCGGAATGACTTCGAAACCCTAAACTCTTACACCAGTAGATGACTGCATATCCCTAATATCTTCCTCCATCGTATTACAGCTCCCTACAGACACATTTCTGTATGTTATTTCCTTCAGCGACCAGTTTCCTCTTTCTTTCCCACCCAGCGCAGTCAGTTTATGATGATGGATGGCTAAAGTCTGAGGTATGAGCAATATGAAGTATTATCTCAGGTCTCCAGAGCTTCCACCTTAATAGGTCGCTACGTCCCTCCACTCATCACTCGGTTACAGAGATCACACTCCGTCTCCCATAAGTAATCACCTCAGTTATAGAATTAACTTTGGGCTGGCAAATACAATACCATAATGGATGGAAGGGGCAACGCTGGGCTTGTATAAATCATAACTGAGACATGGAGGCCATCATTAGGTCACGAGATGGGGCTTTGTAATGATGGCGAGGAATGTATCATTCAGTAAATTAGAAGGAGCTGCCTCGATGCATGGAAACAAGTCATTACAATAAGGAGAGGCCAAGGAGTCCTAATCGCCTCTGGCCTACTTATTAACCAATGATAGGTCAATGCCTCCAACGTCAATGTCTATATACAATTTGCTTTTATTTTATTATTATTATTATTATTATTATTATTATCTGATATATTATTATTATTATTATTATTATTATTAATTGATATATTATTAAATATACAAGTCAGAATAATCCTACATCTCTATAAGATCTAACAGACCAATTGAATCTACACTCCAAGGTTGTGCTGTTGGACTCATGGAGTCAAAGGCAAAGTCAGTGGGGCACAGTTATTACGCCACTTGCGCCTTTTTGGGGGGTTTTGGGGTTTTTTTGCCTTGCGCTTCAGTTATAAAGCATTGGCATGTTTTTTTCCAGACTTTACGCTGGCTTCACCATTTTTGCTTTGTGTCGACATAGTGGCGTGGCCTAAATGGCGATCCTTTTCACGCTATTTGTAACTTGTGCCTTTTTAAAAAGGGGATAAAAGGTTCAAACGCCCTCCAGTCCATGGGCAGCGTAAAAGGGCCCGTCAGGTCAGAAAGCATTAAAAAGGAGCAATTGCACAATATTCAGCAGTGTCACCTTTACCCTTTGGAGGAGGAGTCCTGGAAGTGATGATATAGCCCTGATCTCAACATCATCCAGTCTGTCTGGGATGACATGAAGAAACAGACGGACTGAACAAGCCAACATCCACAGAACATCTGTGCTTAGTTCTCCAAGATGGCGGGAACAACTTTCCTTTTGAGTTTTGCCAAAACACATCTGCAGGTTCCGAAAAAAAACTGATGGAAGTATTGATGGAATTTACATTTCTCTTTTCTTCATTCACTTCAACTTATTATAAACTATTAACCCTTCTATTTCTGAAAGCAATCTTATACTCCCAGATTCACACCTGCGCTCGGGTTTCCGTTGTTCGAGTCCGCTTGGGGAGCTCAAAAATGGAAACCCAATTTTTAAAAGTGATTATCCCCATTCCCACATTTTTCAAGACGAATGGAAACTGAGTGCAGCTCTGAACTCAGCCTCACTTTGCAGAATTTTTCCACTCCTGCCTAAACCTTTTGCACAGCAGTGTGTATGTACTTACAGAACAAGCATAGATTTTCATGTTATATCTGGAACTCAATAACATTCACCCACAAACATCTGTAAGATCCCCACAAGGGAAATGCACACACGGTACGGTATATACGGTAATTGCTCAGACGACTTCCCTGACACTTGAGGTATTAGCTCCTGGTAGCTTCAGGGTTTGTGCTGCTCACAGAACAAAGAGGAGCGTGAACGAAAGCCATTTAGTATGAGCCCACCCTTACTGAGTCCTCACATTATATAAGGACAATATTTTTTCTGTAAATGCCAGATCACAAGAAAGGGCCGGTGATTTATGTACTTCTTCATTTTCAGATGGGTAGCAATAGACGTTGAAGTTCTCTAAGGACAATGTTCTAGATAGATCAATTTTCTGATATACAAGAGCAGGTATCTTGGAAATGACTCACCCATCAGTCAGTACCTAGGACCAGCGCTGGGGCTGTATACTCTGCAGGCTAACTATAACATGTCGTGCTATTCCATATGAGAATACAGAGGACTTGGGATCTGTTTTTTCATATAAATGTATCTATATATACTGTACATATTGTTCGGGTAGGAAAGGTCCACAATAGACATGAACTTCATGACCCATCTGCACTCAAGGCTTCGGCCTCTTTGGTCTGCCCATCCATTGAGCCCCACTCAAAGTCATCATGGAAGAGCCACCACAATAGTCCCCAACTGGTAGAGAGATATTACTATGAAGAAGCAAAACAACAAACTGATATCTGTTAAAGGATGTTAAGACGGGATATTTCCGAAAATGTTTGGTGGATAGGTGTCTAGCCCCTCACCTCAGGATATGGGGGCTTTGTGGCCTCTGTTTTGACTTAAAGCGAGTCTGTCTCTTGAACCCAGCCCACAGATAGATAGATTAGGGTCACCTGTACCAAACTACGTTTTTCCCTTCTTTTTTCTTTTTCTTTATAGAGCTCACAATGTACATTTTCCCCTATCAGTATGTCTTTGGAATATGGGATGGAAGTCCATGGAAACACAGGGAGAACATACAAACTCCTTGGAGATGGATTTTTTGATCTTGGCGGGATTTGAACACCAGGACTCCAGTACTGCAAGGCTCCAGTGCTAACCAATGAGCCACCGTGTGGCTCCTTGTTTTTCCCTTCTTGCTCGCTTCTTCGGTTGCTGAGATATCACCGATTTTTTCAATATGGAATTTGCCGATTACCTCTTTGGAGCAACTGCAAAGCTCTTGCTGCTCCAAAGAGCTCATTTGCATCTTCACAAAAGCAGTAATATCGTAACAACAAAAGTAAAGATTCACAAGGGGGAGACACCGCTTAATTCAGGTAAACTTAACCTATCTATCTGGGTCAAGTGACAGACTCCCTTTAAGACAAAATAGATGTAATGTCCTCATGGGATTATTATGCTGGGTTCCTGTAACAGACCGTCTTTGCTGTCAGCACAATGCTTATTTGGCCAGCTGATATTCTTCCTGACCCATTCATACACATGCACACTTAGATAACTGAGCATACATGTGTTCTGCAAGTGGAGTAAGTCACTGCCAGGCTCCTCTGGTGTCAGGTTATCTCCCTTACAAACAAAGGATGGGGCATGCTGAAATCCAACCATCTGTTCCTGTTCTCCTCTACTCTTTTGAGGTAAATTCAGGACACCCCTATAATCATTAGATTCATGTTGGCTGATAATCTAGATATTTGGACACCCATCTAATGTTTATGGGGCATGTGCTGACTTTTCCCCATGGCAGATTTCAGAGGTAAGAAGGAGAGAACTGTTCGACCAGTCAGATCAGATCATTTTGGTATCTGGCAGGGTCTTATTGCCCTCTAACCATTTGTAACACATGCACACTTGGCTGCACCTACTCTGCATGTTCATGGAAGAGTCAGGTTTAGCTTGTTTGGCCAATCACAACCTAAAGTGTATTCCACCTTATCAGACATTTATAACATATTCGATGGACATGCCATGATAGTCTACAGTCATCATACCCCATCGGGGGTTAAGCTCTTACGAACACTTTTCACAGAGCAGGGGTTAAGTGTCTGATTGATGGGCGTCCCATTGCCGGGTGCCAATTGATCAGGAAGACAGGGAATTGAAAGTCCCGCTAAAGCTTCCTCGTGAGTGAAGCGCCAGTGCACTTGCCTGGCCAATGCTCCATTCACTGGGGCTGTAACCCCCATAGAAGTGAATATAGTGCACACTAGGGCTCCATTCAAAAGGGAGTTTGAGAGGGACTTGCAGTCCCCCATCCTCCTGATAATTGGGGGACCCCACAGTCGGGCCCTCGGTGATTGGATACTTATCCCCCGTCCAGTATTGATGAGTACCCAAAATGTTTCCTCCCTTGGTTCTTAAACTTCATCCTTGACTCATATTCCTAATGGACTCAGCAAACATGTTGTACTCCCCGAAGAGGTTAAGAAGTGTGATAGTGACAAATGGCATCTGGAAGAAAAACACTTATGAAGTTGACAAAATGGAAGAAATATGGAATTGGGATAAGATCCCGGGGTGTGCAGTTGGCTAACCCTTTCATTGCCTGGGGGGGTTACGAAGCCTTTACCCAGCTGAATGTCAAGCTCTCCTGAAACATGAATCCTCCCAGACTGCTACGAGAAGTAGAAGAACGTAGATAAGATGTGGAATCATCAAATAAGATTCTTGCCCTATGTCAGCAGAGGAAGAATTCATTTAGCCAGCACAACCTTCAGAGGTAGCTGTATTGTAAAGCATTGTAATGGCTTAGTGTGAACTTGAAAATACATTGACTGGTTATAATTTGATTGAAGAGATTATAAATGCGGATTGGGCGATTGTACAATATAATTTATCTTCTTGAAGTCTGACTTGATACAATGTCTATTAAAGTGTCATCTGTTAAAGCTAAAGATCCGCAGACAAATGTTAACCTTATCGGAGTTAACAATTTAGATAATTTTACACAATTATATTAAAAATCAGGTTCAGAATGTTCCCGGAGAATCTCTGGTGTCCGGTCATGTGACTTACGGAAAATGTGCTGACTAGAGGCTACAAAGGTAGAACACGGTTTTACAGTCTTATGGCTGTGAGGTTATAGAAAATAGCTTCTCTATATTATAAGAAGGGTTTGGGGGGGTTTCTGGTTTGTCTCCATGTTTGTGTTCCTTGTAGATGGACATAACTAATGTCATGATGGATTGCTCAGGGTACGTGTTGTTGATACAGTCAGTTTAGCACATGCTGTGGAAGAAAAAGTCCAGGCTGTTTTTGAGATTTCTTGTGAGTGAAAGGCCATGCACCTATAGAAAAGTCATTATGTACATGTACCAGTATATTGCACAATATGTGGGGAAATAGGGCAGTGAATTTAGTGATGTTTGGGTAAATTAATGAACATTGTGTGGGTGTATTCAGTTTTTGAGGACAAATTGTTAAATGGATTGTCCAGTATCTGATCAGTGGGGATCCAACATCTCAACATCTGACCCCCACACTGATCAGCTGTACGGGGGAACTTCCGATGCCCATACTATATACAACACAAGGTTGACAGCATTTGGCTCTGGTCCCTGTACAGTAACCGAGCAATGGTACTGAAGCTCAGCTCCCACATAATCAATGGAATCTGAGTTGTAGTACTAGTGATCAGCCACTATGCAGGATATGGAGCCAACTGCTTCCTGTGTTGTGTATAGTAGGGGTAGTGGGCGGAGCCCCATACAGCTGGATGTCTCTATTCATACCTCACACGGATGTTTTGGCCAGTGTCTGCTTTTCCCAATTGGTAGGGTTCCCAGATGCCCATCTATCAACAAATTATAGTATATTTTGAAGACATGTTCATAAAATAAATGTTCAGCTCATCCATCCAATGCAAGGTTAACAAATCTCCTGATTCCTGAGTAAAATAGCCAAAAAGAAAAGGTCCCAACACATTTTCTTTTAGGGCTAGTTCACATGGGGTCTTTTGGCAGCGTATTTTGATGCGGAATCTGCCTCAAAATCCGTTGCCAAAAATGGCTCCCATTGTCTTCAATGGGAGCCACTCGCTTCTTTTTTCCCCTAGCTAGCTAGTAGCGAAAAAAAGAAGCGAGCTGCCCCATCTTGCCGCGGATTCTGCGGCTGAATCAGCTGCGGTGTCCGTGGTGCAAGACTCTGGCCCATTCATTTGGGCCTAATCCGGAGTGGAATGCCGCAATTGGATGCCAGTGCACTGCATCGGCATCCTGTGATGGCAGCCGCGACAAAATGTGTACACGCGGAACTCCGTGTGAATTAGCCCTTAGGCTATATTGGAGAAATCACTTAATAAATCTCATTGCACAATACAGGACATAGTTTATGGGCACCTACTGTACTAACAAGTGTCTAAGCAGTTGGAATTGTTATTATGACATTGCATGGACATATATTGAGGCTATAATCTATGACTCCTTCCATTCTGCAGCCATTATCTGTAGTGTGAGTTGCCAAAAGGAAAGGTTAATGCATGACATCAGTGTGTGAAAGGTCCAGGTAGGGCTGTAGAGAGACTACATTGAATACAATACAGAACAGCTTGGTCCTTAGCAGTTTTAGTAGGTGGATTTTACAGGATATACAACTAGGTTAGGGATATCATACTCCTTTTAAGATCACAAGGTCACTAGTTCTTCCTTTCCATCCTCAGTACTCACTTGCAATAGACTCAATCATAGCATTAATGGTGTCCTGTATGGTAATGTACTATGGCCAGCTTACATGCAGCTCATACAAGCCTCACATGGAGGAAGAACGATGAAGCCATATTATACCTAAGGCATGTACAATTGATTCATCTGCCATAAACAATTTCATTAACGATTGCTAATACTCAGGGAGGAATTGTAACTTATTGACTGATCCAAGAGTCTTCCTTTAGGGCAAATGCCCTTCTACCTTCCTTATATAGACATGTTAGTGAGTTTTTTGATTTCTATTAAAATCTAATTACTTATCCAACAGCTGCAAAAAAGATTTTAAGGAAAAAAAATTGACTTTTCATTAAAGAGGTTCCCGACCAACCTGTCATAAGGAAACATGTGGCAAATCTAAAAATTGCAGACAAATCAATACTTTCATCTCCACCTTAATAATATGCACACACATCCCAATACACAATAGTCACTGTATTTCATCACTCCTTGGACACCAACACTTAAATAATTTATTGAATAATTTTTCAAAAATTTACAAAATTAAAAAAGCTCCTCTTACAGTCATTTACCTGAAATAATTTCCCAAAATAAAATTGTGTGTATATAATATAAAGTTTTGACCTTTCCTTGGAGACCCATCTAACAATTATACAATTAATTGATTTCCCAAAATTAAATTGTGTGTATGTAATATAAAGTTTTGACCTTTCCTTGGAGACCCATCTAAAAATTATACAATTACAGTGGGGCAAAAAAGTATTTAGTCAGTCACCAATAGTGCAAGTTCCACCACTTAAAAAGATGAGAGGCGTCTGTAATTTACATCATAGGTAGACCTCAACTATGAGAGACAAAATGAGAAAACAAATCCAGAAAATCACATTGTCTGATTTTGTAAGAATTTATTAGCAAATTATGGTGGAAAATAAGTATTTGGTCAGTAACAAAATTTCATCTCAATACTTTGTTCTATATCCTTTGTTGGCAATGACAGAGGTCAAACGTTTTCTGTAAGTCTTCACAAGGTTGGCACACACTGTTGTTGGTATGTTGGCCCATTCCTCCATGCAGATCTCCTCTAGAGCAGTGATGTTTTGGGGCTGTCGCTTGGCAACACGGACTTTCAACTCCCTCCAAAGGTTTTCTATAGGGTTGAGATCTGGAGACTGGCTAGGCCACTCCAGGACCTTGAAATGCTTCTTACAAAGCCACTCCTTCGTTGCCCTGGCGGTGTGCTTTGGATCATTGTCATGTTGAAAGACCCAGCCACGTTTCATCTTCAATGCCCTTGTTGATGGAAGGAGGTTTGCACTCAAAATCTCACGATACATGGCCCCATTCATTCTTTCATGTACCCGGATCAGTCGTCCTGGCCCCTTTGCAGAGAAACAGCCCCAAAGCATGATGTTTCCACCCCCATGCTTTACAGTAGGTATGGTGTTTGATGGATGCAACTCAGTATTCTTTTTCCTCCAAACACGAAAAGTTGTGTTTCTACCAAACAGTTCCAGTTTGGTTTCATCAGACCATAGGACATTCTCCCAATACTCTTCTGGATCATCCAAATGCTCTCTAGCAAACTTCAGACGGGCTCGGACATGTACTGGCTTAAGCAGTGGGACACGTCTGGCACTGCAGGATCTGAGTCCCTGGCGGCGTAGTGTGTTACTGATGGTAGGCTTTGTTACATTGGTCCCAGCTCTCTGCAGTTCATTCACCAGGTCCCCCCGCGTGGTTCGGGGATTTGTGCTCACCGTTCTTGTGATCATTTTGACCCCACGGGGTGAGATTTTGCGTGGAGCCCCAGATCGAGGGAGATTATCAGTGGTCTTGTATGTCTTCCATTTTCTAATTATTGCTCCCACAGTTGATTTCTTCAATCCAAGCTGGTTGCCTATTGCAGATTCAGTCTTCCCAGCCTGGTGCAGGGCTACAATTTTGTTTCTGGTGTCCTTTGACAGCTCTTTGGTCTTCACCATAGTGGAGTTTGGAGTCTGACTGTTTGAGGGTGTGCACAGGTGTCTTTTTATACTGATAACAAGTTTAAAAAGGTGCAATTACTACAGGTAATGAGTGGAGGAAAGAGGAGACTCTTAAAGAAGAAGTTACAGGCCTGTGAGAGCCAGAAATCTTGATTGTTTGTAGGTGACCAAATACTTATTTTCCACCATAATTTGCAAATAAATTCTTACAAAATCAGACAATGTGATTTTCTGGATTTGTTTTCTCATTTTGTCTCTCATAGTTGAGGTCTACCTATGATGTAAATTACAGACGCCTCTCATCTTTTTAAGTGGTGGAACTTGCACTATTGGTGACTGACTAAATAATTTTTTGCCCCACTGTAGTTAAATTGAAATTAAAGTTTTGCTCAATTTCCATTAAAAAAAATAAACTGTATTTTATCAAATGAAAAAAACTTACCTTAGAATATTTTTGTACATGAAACTGTTTCTAATGTATCATTATTATTTCATTTTTCAAAAATAAATTAAGTCATTGACCTGAAAAAAACATCCAAATAAAATAAAATTAAAATTAAATAATAAAATTGTGTGTATACGAATATGGTTTTCGATGGAGTCTCATGCAAAAATTATACAAAAATGTAATTTAAAGAAATTATAAAATTTTCAATTTCCCCCAAAAAATTATAAAATAATTTATCAACGCAAAATAGTCAATGGATTTGACCTTTTTTTGACGTAAGGGGATAAATTATGCAATTTATCAACTTTTTGGAATATAGCTTTTTTTTATTTATTTTTCAAACATGACCAGATTTCCATTAAAAAAAAATTCCTTGAACTCATTGACTTTAAAATACAATACAAAATAGTCCATTTATTTGATCTTTCCATAGAGATAATCACCAATAATAAATCAAATATTAAAAAAAATTCTTCAAAAATAACCCTAATTCCAAAAATTTCCTCCTGGAGTCATTGATCAGTTTTCCTTGAAAAAAAAATTTCCTTGAACTCATTAACTTTAAAAATATAATACAAAATAGTCAATGTATTTGATCTTTCCATAGAGGTGATGCCCAATAATAAATCAGATATTTTAAAAAAATCTTCAAATATAACGCTATTTCCAAAGAATTTCCTCTTGGAGTCATTGATCAGATTTCCTTGAAAAAAAAATTCCTTGAACTCAAAAATACAATACAAAATAGTCAATGTATTGGATCTTTCCATAGAGATAATCACCAATATTAAATCAACTATTTAAAAAAAAAATCTTCAAAAATAAACAATATTTCCAAAAATTTCCTCCTGGAGTCATTGACCTGAAATAATATTTATGTTTAGTGATTGTTTTGTTGATCTGGTCCATGGAACAAAAGATTCAGACCCTGGTGATGAAAATATGTAGCCGACCTGACCTTTCTCATTGAACAAACAGTTTCATTTGTAGCGCCTGGTGTCCATACGAGAGCAATCAGCCCAATGCCAAGGTTCACCAGAAAGTATAACTATGTCTCACCCTATCTATTTAGAAAGAGAAGGAGTGAAGTGAAGGCACCACTGACTTCAATGCTTTATCCTCTGACAGTATCCATCTTTCCAAATTGATTTTTGATATCCATAGTGACCTGGAAGAGAGACACAGCGATAACTCTAAGAAAGTGGAAAACAATGTAATTCTCACAAATATGAATTACTTGCTGGCAGGTTAAATCTACTGTGCAATGAATTATGTGACCCTGGAGCTTCTATAATTCTTTTGTATTTTATAGACTTGTGAATGGGCCTGAGAGCTTTGACAAGCACTTAACAGCCAAAATCGGTCCTTAAACAACTCTCTTGGACATTTGATTTAGCTGTCCGAAGCATAACGTTGCCAGTCACTTTCACTTGCGAAGCCAACGATGACATTCTCCACTATAGTTCTGCTCATCGTATTGTCATTTTTTTTTCTTTATTTTATTTTTTGTTATTTTTTGTAATTTTTTTATTTGTGACCATTATTTTTTTTTTATTAGATACTATCAATTCTATCAATTTTTAAAGAAAAAAAAAAACTGAATGCGTTTCCATTTCATGCTCCTTTCGTAAATCTATTTTCTTTGAGAATCTTATTGAATCAGTTTTTGATTTTCGGTTCCAACTGAGATAAATTGAAGTGACCACTGGGTTTTCTTTACAGTCGTCTTCTGTACTCTCCAGTAGGTCATTTACTTTTATGACAAGTAACTTACAAGTTGTTTTAGAATTAATTTTTTTCTTATTTCAGATACATTGTGGAGGGGACAAGGATCATATAATAGTTCAAGAATATGTTTCCAAAAAGGACTGTGAAGGAAAAAAGTAGAAGTTTTGTCGGCAAGATTTCATCTACAGTCCTGAAATTTTTGAGATTCCGGCACTAGTCAAATGTCAGACCAATGACCCCTTTGAATTAATATTTTTACTTGACTTCAAAACTGAAAAATTTTGTGATGGAAGAGGGGTATGGAAAAATTTATTCTTCCCTAGGTCCACCTATTGTTCTATACATAATGATGAAAGGGCTTCACATTAGTGTTTGGGTCTCTGTCATTCGGGTCTGCATGGGGACCCAAAAGACTAAGACCCTGTCCAATAAAAAAAAGAAGGGTTACCCGCAGAAACCCACAGACCTCAGGTTTCCGATGGTTTTATACTGGATCCTCTGGAGAGAAAAGTACTCCTTGCAGGACTTCCAACGATTTTAGGCAGAAAATGTGGTAGAGTCTCCTAGGAACACTCCAACGCAGATGTGAATCCAGTCTCAGCTACACTATTTCCATAGCACAACAGTTACGGAAGCAGCATAGCTAAAATGCCATTGTGGACAACTTTTATTTTATGGGTGAGTGGCTTCCGGGTATGTTCACAGTGAGTTTTTGGCAGATGGATTTTAAGGAAGAATCCACCAAAAAAATTGCCTCCCTAGTTAATTTCAATGGTTGTCAGGAACAAATTTTGTCCTCTAGTGAAAGAAGAAGCATCAAGATCTATCTTTGGGTGGATTCTGCTTTGCAGAGTCCATTGAAATTAATGGGAGACAGAAAAAAAATGTTTTTGCAAAAAGTTCTTTTCAATGGGCGTTGAAGGCAGAAACCAGCATAATAGTGTCTGCAGGGGCCACTATGGGGCATAATAGTGTGTGGAGGGGCCATTATGGGGGATAATACTGTGTGCAGGGGCCACTATGGGGCATAATAGTATGTGCAAGGGCCACTATTGGGCATAATAGTGTGTGCAGGGGCCACTATGGGGCATAATACTATGTGAAGGGGCCACTATGGGGCATCATACTGTGTGCAGGGTCCACTATGGGGCATGATAGTGTGTGCAGGGGCCACTATGGGGCATAATACTATGTGAAGGGGCCACTATGGGGCATCATACTGTGTGCAGGGGCCACTATAGGGCATAATAGTATGTGCAGGGGCCACTATGGGGCATGATAGTGTATGCAGTGGCCACTATGGGAGATAATACTGTGTGCAGGGGCCACTATGGGACATAATACTGTGTGCAGGGGCCACTATGGGACATAATACTGTGTGCAGGGGCCACTATGGGGCATAATACTGTGTGCAGGAGACACTATGAGGGATAATACTGTGTGCAGGAGACACTATGGGACATAATACTGTGTGCAGGGGGCCACTATGGGACATAATACTGTGTGCAGGGGCCACTATGGGGCATAATACTGTGTGCAGGGGCCATTATGGGGCATAATACTGTGTGCAGGGGCCACTATGGGGCATAATACTGTGTACAGGGGCCACTATGGGACATAATACTGTGTACAGGGGCCACTATGGGGGATAATACTGTGTACAGGAGACACTATGGGGCATAATACTGTGTACAGGGGCCACTATGGGACATAATACTGTGTACAGGGGCCACTATGGGGGATAATACTGTGTGCAGGAGACACTATGGGGCATAATACTGTGTGCAGGGGCCACTATGGGACATAATACTGTGTACAGGGGCCACTATGGGGGATAATACTGTGTGCAGGGGCCACTATGGGACATAATACTGTGTACAGGGGCCACTATGGGGCATAATACTGTGTGCAGGAGACACTATGGGGCATACTACTGTGTGCATGGGGCCATTATGGGGCATAATACTGTGTGCAGGGGCAACTATGGGGCATGATAGTGTGTGCAGGAATGCAGTTTGTGGGGGGGGGGCAGCTATAGGAGCCACTGGGCCAGCTATAAGAATATGCAGGGATAACAAAAACTCACACTTACATATTACGGAGTACTTAAGTGTATGCTCTTATTGAATCTCATGAGGTGGAGGAGGGTGGGAGCCCTTGATATGACCTTGGAGGGTTAGACTATTTGCCCACTGCGGTCAATATGTTGAGGTTTCTCAAATTCTCTTGCTTTCTCTTGGACTTTTACATCTTCTCTGCCAGGTTATGTTTACAATTAGGTGATAGAACTGTATATAGCATTTTTATTGTTTGCGGAGAAGAAGCTGCGGTAGATTGCAAGAGTATTAAGGCGCGTCTCATAAATATGTTCTAACAACTTACCCAGTGTAATTGGCTCCCTTAAAAAGATTTAATCTCATTTAAAGTGAAAGATGTCCCTTCTTTGTGTCCTCCGTAAGGAGCAATACGATTTTATTTCCTAATGGAACGCCGCGCTATCTGCAACTGATGAACCTGCGGGAGGAGAAGAGATATTTTTGGTGGCGGATTAGATTGGCTCTCGGTGGTGCACAAGGATCCATTGTACAGCTGGCGATACAGTAACTGGAAATAACCACTGCAGACAATGCATTATACATCAAGTGATGCCAGAATATCTGGAGTTTTTGAGAACTAGACGTGCTAGAATGATACATCAGTAAGCACCGAATTATAGCTTTCTAAATGAAACCCCCAAATTTTGAAAACTCTACTATCAAGCATCAACTTCGAACTTGCCGATCTTCTATTTGCCAAAAGTGTCATACTCTTATTCACTCTGAAGACTTGGTTGGATCCTCTTAACTGGGCAAGTCTTAGTAATTATCGTTGGCTAGCAATTATTATTTGTCACCCCCAAGGAGAGAAGTTTGATGGTATGACCCAGAGTTTGATAATTTTAAGAAGCCAATGGAAACTGCCTGTACCGCCCATGAGGAAACTTCTTACCATCCCACCAATGAGACTTATAACAATCTTTGACACTGCAACTATGGCACATATGGCCTTGACCAACCTACACCAAATGATAACAAGAGTATAAACGAGTTGGAACAGCATATGACGTTATTTTATGTGGTGCCAAGTGGAGTTTTCAAGCTCTCTCTATTTTACTCTCTATAAGATGTTTTGCAACATTCAGAAATTTCCTGAAGACCTTGCTGGACCCTCTTGGACAGGGAAATCCCATTACTGGACTTCATGCATTATTTGCTATCACCTACATACCCCCTTAAGGAGAGAAGTTTGGCATGACCCATAAGTTTTTGGTTTGATAACTTTAAACAGCCAATGGATACTGCTGGTACCGCCCACGAGGATCCCTCCCACCACCAATGAGACAGATAACAGTCATTGAAGTTGCTTCTATAGCACATATCGTCTTGACCAACCTAAAGCAAACAATAATGGTAGTTTATATAATTTCTGATCTTATTTTACGAGACACCAGGTTTGTGTATTACATATAGTGTCCGCCTTTGGGATTTTTTTCTATCCGCTGCCTGTGCAGCCATCACACGCCTCTACTCTATAGACTGCCTGTATCCTGCACTACAAGTGTGCAGAAAACTCAATGTAAATGTCACTTAATTTACATGACAAAGTGCGGCCATTATTTAAATATGACAGAATGCCTCTGAGAGCAATTTCCGAAAATTATGAAAACAATGTTGTGAGCTAAATGTCAGCGCGCGGTAATTATGTTTGTGTTAATTGTTAATTAGACCCATAATGGAGGCAGACTTAATTAATAATCACCCTATACATGCTTGTGAGTATTTGCTACAGATGGGCTGCACACACACAAATAGTCGCCGCTCTCTCTGTATGCGGAATTTAATGTTGAATGCGTCAGCAGATTTTACAACGGCGCTGCTCATAATTCTCCATGTAATTGTATTATTTTAGTAATTACAGAACAATTCCAACCATTTTTAATTTCCCACAATGTGAGTAGTAAAAAATTTTTTAGATCTTTGAATTTCAGGTATAAATGTGATGTGTGTTGGGCACCATTTTCTGGGGCAAAAGGAGACGTTGCCTACACAGAAGTGGAGGGTAATGGGGTTGACCCGGCCTGACAAGTATCACTTGCCAGTGAGAACAGCATTTGGCCTCAGAATCCCAAAAATGTTCATTATTCATGTATTTCTTTTTATACATCCCATTCACATCTCCCTATTGTGTAGATAAACCCATAAGACTCTTCACTTTGCTTCCAAGAAAGTCCAACAGTTGGATATTGATCTATCTATAGGAAGCTATCTGAGGCTGATTTTTGTTATTTTGTGCATTGACAAAATGTGTCTATGGAAGTTTAAAATTTTTAATTTTTAAAAAAGTAAGAAATTACCCAATTTTCTGAGCTTTGACTCTCTTGAATTGTGGAGGGTTAAGAACTGCATCCTTCCCTTCCCAACCAAGGATGGTGCAGAATAGGGGCCTTCAGTAGTAGCAGAAGCATAGCTTTGTGGCTACAAACTGATAAAGCAATGCAGAGATAATCATCTTTTTAATGGATATATAAATCAGTCTCAAGTGCATCATGGGCGGGGCCTGATTTGCCTGTAGACAGTGGCAAGTGCTCCAACTCTCATCTGGAGTTACTTCTCATTGTTGACCATTTAGTTGTGAAAGACAAATTCACCATATCCTACATCTCAGCTATCTGTAGGTACAGTTGACAAATTAGTCCCGCCCCCAGAGCACTTGCCAGCTGATATCCATATCCATAAAAAAAACAGGGCTAGACATGATAGAAGCAGTATAATGAAATGGACAGGGAACGATTTGTAGCGCATCATGAAAATGATGACAGCAGCAGAAGAGAAGTGTACTTATTTTTTTGAAGGTAGTGGCCTGTATTTTCATGTGGTTAAATTGGTGAGCAGAGGGCTGCATGTGACGGGGGTGTCATAAAGCAGAGAGGCTACAAGGTTTATGTTCCTTATTAGAGATGAGCGAACGGCGTCCGATCAAATTGATATTTGATCAAATATCAGGCCGTTCGGGGTATTCGATTACAAACAAATACCACAAGGCAAACACACTAAAAATATGATTCCCCTCCCACCTTCCCTGGCGCTTTTTTTGCACCAATAACTGTGCAGGGGAGGTGGGACAGGAACTACGACAACAGAGGCATTGAAAAAAAATCGGAAAAAGTAATTGGCTGGCTAAATTAGGTGACCTCCAATTTATACGAATGGTGGATTTAATATCCGGGTCATATGAGACTGTGAACTGTGTGAGTGTGAGACAGGGCAGGGTTAGCTAGGAATTAGCTTTATTTAGGTGGGAATGTTACTCAAACAGCTCTTTGGGGCTCTATCTCGTCGGGATCCCTGTCAGCTTGCGATATGCGGGAGCTGACTTTTTCCCATAGGAATGCATTGACCAGCGTTGATTGGACGATTGCCATACAGGGTACAGCATTCGGCCAATCAATGATGGTTCTGCCGGAGGACACGGAGTCTAAGGGTGCATGCACACTGAGTAACGCCGGGCGTGTATGAGAGCCGTACACGCCGGCGTTACAGCAGGGCTGCCGAACACTTCCCATTCACTTCAATGGGAGCGCTCGTAAACGCCGCTGTTACGAGCGCTCCCATTGAAGTGAATGGGAAGTGTTCGGCAGTCTGCTGTAATGCCGGCGTGTACGGCTCTCATACACGCCCGGCGTTACTCAGTGTGCAAGCACCCTAAGATTGGTCAACAGCAGTCTCCATTCTGGTCCGATCTCAGATGTAACAGTGTTGAGCGCACAGCTCTGCTACACCGGAGATGTAGCAGAGATGGTCGTGCACTGAGCTCTGCTACACCGGAGATGTAGCAGAGTTGAGTGTGTGCTGAGCTCTGCTACACCAGAGATATATCAGAGCTGAGTGTGCGCTGAGCTCTGCTACACCAGAGATGTAGCAGAGCTGAGTGCTGGAGGAGGCGGAGTCTAAGATCGGTCCACAGTCCGATCTCAGATGTAGTAGTGTTTAGCGCACAGCTCTGCTACACCGGAGATGCAGTAGAGCTTCCCGTGCACTGAGCTCTACTACACCGGAGATTCAGCAGAGTTGAGTGTGTGATGAGCTCTGCTACATCTCTGGATGTAGCAGAGCTCAGGGCACACTCAGCTCTGCTACATCTCTGGTGTAGCAGAGCTCAGTGCTACATCTCGGGTGTAGCAGAGCTCAGCATCTGTGTGCTCAACACTGCTACATCTGAGATCGGACAAGAATGGAGACTGCTGTGGACCGATCTTAGACTCCGCCTACTGTGTCAGAACCAGCGTTCATTGGCTGAATGCTGTACTCTGTATGGCATTCGACCAATCAATGCTGGTCAATGCATTCCTATGGGAAAAAGTCAGCTCCCGCATATCGCAAGCTGACAGGGATTCTGACGAGATAGTGGTGTAATATAGGTACTTGGGCATGTTAGATGCCCCCAGACATGCTTCCCCCGCTGTCCCAGCTGCATTCCAGGGTGTTGGCATAATTTCCTGGAGTGTCATAGTGGACTTGGTGACTCTCCTAAGTCAAAGTGTGGCTTCTGTTGAAACTAAGAATTTTTCTCCATAGACTATAATGGGGTTCGATATTCATTCGAATAGTCAAATATTGAGGGGCTATTTGAAATGAATATTGAATCTCGAATATTTCACTGTTCGCTCATCTCTATTCCTTATCAAAAGATGATTTGAAGTGTGAGAAGAAGCCCTATTGGAGGTCCTTCCTCCCAACCACGGTCAGACTGTATAATCAACATCAGGCTAAGCAGAGATCAGTCCGCACAGAGAACTAAATGACTCTGAAGTCTTTCTTTCTCTTCTTAGTTGCTATGACTCCTAGTATCTTTTCTAACTGCTATGAGCTTGTTTGTGTTCTTTCTTGTAATATATTACTGTATTATCCATGCTGCTGTAACACATTGAAGTTCCCCATTGTGGAAAGGATTATCTTATCTTATCTTAAAAAGAACAGGAGTGTGCTGATTTTGTGAGAGGCAGTGACCTGCTCATATGATTATATTAGAAAGACTAAAGGTTGCAAGTGATGTTGTCATGCGTTAAATAAGAACACAAACCTTGTTACTTAGTAGATAATGAGAATGATGACAGCAGCAGAAGAGGAGTATGCTGATCTTGTGAGAGGCAGTGACCTGCTCATATGATTTCACTAGTGAGAACAGGGTTGCAAGCGATATTGTTGCATGAAGTGAGTAAAGAACAAACCCTTGTTGCCTATCAGATAATGGGAATGATGACAGCAGCAGAAGAGTATGCTAATCTTGTGAGAGGCAGTGACCTGCACACTCTTATTATGTTAATGGTTACAAACCTGATTGTGATAGAGGCAGTATCATGAAATAGGCAGGGAGCCACTTTGCATCCCATCTGATTATGACAGCAGCAGATGAGTAGTATGATGATTTTGCTGAAGGCAGTGACATGTTCTTTCATGTGATTACATTAATGAGAACAGGGCTGCATGTGATAGGGAGCAGATAGATTACAAGTTGTATGTATCCCTATCAAAGATGCAAGTGATGATGGTGTCATGAAGTAAGAAATACACCTTGTTCCCTATCAGACAATGGGAATGATTACAGCAGCAGAAGATGAGTATGCTGATTTTGTGTGAGACAGTGCACACTCTTCTGCTATTAATGGGAATAATGCTGATTGAGATGAAGGCAGTATCATGAATTGTGCAGGGAGCTGACACTTTGTATCCCATCTGATTATGACAGCAGCAGAGGAGGAGTATGCTGCTCTTGTAGGAGGCAGTGACCTGAACACTCATATGATTACATTAGTGAGTACAGGGTTGAATGTGATGGGGTGTTATGCAGTGAGGTACAGACACCATGCAGCCTATAAGATGTTGTTGAATCATAGCAACATGAGAGTAGCGTGCTGATTTTGTGACAGACAGTGCCCTTTCCATTCCTAAGATTACATTACATTTTTACTTAGTTATATAATGAGAAGACATATATGAAGACCCGGCCCTTACTGATTGTCCTAACCAAATGAAGCATCAATAAGGAAACCTGTGAAAGAAAGGCATTAATAATAATCCTGTGGTTTTTTCATCCCTGCAGGCTAAGATTGGGAACACAGGAGGCGGCTAGAAGTTATTTCACATGAAGGATGGGTCGAGTCAGCGGCAGTGTACACACTTTCAGTGGCCTGTATTTTTCACTAACGTGACAGGAGCTCAAATGAACTGAGCTGAATTCAGTGCGCCCATAAAAACAGGCCCAGGTTCCCCTTACAGCTGTTTTATTTCTTCTATCAGCAATAAAAGGTGTGTTTATCGAGCGTCATCCTTCAGCTTCTCCGCTCTTTTCTCCCCAAAGCAAAAGACTCATTCATGTCAGAGATGGTCCTAGCGGGTACCTTATCAATTCTTCTCACTAACTGAACTGCTAAACGGAATGACACGGTCCAGTCAAGGTACAACATTCACCCTACACTACAAAACTTCTCACATTAAACTCTTCCCTACGTTTTCACGGGTATTTGTTTTGGGAATCAAACCAAACCCCATCATCATGTGCCATAGGATGTACGCTCATGATCATCTGCTATCTAAAATCACTACAAAAGGGTCCCCATGACATTTTTTGGACCTCCCAAATCCGGGGAAGCAGGGAAGACCACATACTGTATGTAGTCCATGTGTATATTCTTAGGATGGCTTAGGAATGAATAATATTATCCCTGGTGGTTCAGGGTGGTTTAGGGGTTAATACATTTTTATGTCTGAAGGAGTTAAAAGAGTTGTCCAGGAGTTATAGGAAACTGGGGGAGTGTAAAATAAGACAAAAAATCATACTCAATTATTCCTGGCAATCCTTTTCCTGGAACCCTCTCCCTCCCATGCCAGGACTTGCTGGGCCAGAAGTGGAGAGACTCGCATGACCGCTATGAGTAATCACTGGCCTCAGTGGTCATTGAGGAGGAATTGGTGACATCGCTCACATATGATGCCAGTGAATGGCCTCAGTGGACATGTGAGCTTCTCCACTTCTGGCCCAACAAGACCCAGCATGGGAGGGAAAGGGGACATGGACTATACAACAGAGTGCCATGGATAGCAGGCATAGGGTAATATGACTTTTTTGTTTTTGTTTTACACCCACCCTATAATTCCTGGACCCCCCTTTCAAAGGTAATAATTATGGTAGTCTAGGTTAGATAAGGGGTCAGTAGTAATAATCCTAGTGGACTGGTGCCATTTAGGGATTATAATATTTTAGTGGTCAATTACATCTGAAGCGGTTAATGATATTAATCCTGGTGGTCTGGGGTAGTTAAGAAGTCAATGGTAATGTCCTTTTGAGGTCTAGATTGGTAAAGGGCTTAATGGAATCATCTCTGGTGGTCTAGAGTAAGGTAGACGTTCATCCCTACTTAGTTCAAGTGGGTTAGCCATCCCTACAGGCTCCGTCTTTGATAATGAGTTTCCTTGTCCTGCTCGGGTCATAAGGCGTCTCAGCCAGCCATCCTATAAGTCTGCATTGTACTGATGAAAAGTTCAGAAACAGAGATGTCTACAGATAGGGGTGCATGAGAGGTTGTTACTTTTTACAGGTTTAGTTTATGTTTAAGTTACTTAAACATTTGCAACCTCTACTAAGACTTTTGCGGCCAATATGGTAGGATATTGTTTATGGACGAGCCACATATATTAACCTCTATGTATGCAGCAAAGCTTACAATCAGCTGAACGGTGAAGTTGTCAGGAGTCGCACCTCTTCTGATCTGGTATCGATGATCTACAACCAAGGTAGATCATGAATATTACATTTTCAGAAGTTCCTTTTGTGGTTGTATTGTTAGGTAACTGTGCAGAGGTGTTAACTGTTATTGTATGCCAGTATTTCTATATATAGACAAATATGAAATCGATAGATAGATAGATAGATAGATAGATAGATAGATATGAGATAGATAGATAGATATGAGATAGATAGATAGATAGATAGATAGATAGATAGATAGATAGATAGATAGGAGATAGAGATAGATAGATAGATAGATAGATAGATAGATAGATAGATAGATAGATAGATAGATAGATAGATAGATAGATAGATATTATGGAGGTCAGTAGATAGATAGATAGATAGATAGATAGATAGATAGATAGATAGATAGATAGAATAGATGATTGATAGATAGATAGATAGATAGATAGATAGATAGATAGATAGATAGATAAACAGAATATAAATAAATAGACAGTGTGACATAGATAGACAATGAAATAGATGCATTATTATAATATTATATTATTATGTAGTTTATAGACAAACATTAATATATAGCTATACAGTAGATAGATACCGATATATATATATATATATATATATATATATATATATATATATATCACCACACCCACCCACCTGCATGTATAAGATGAGGCTATATGTATCTAAAGTCACGGGTGTTTCATGGATTTTAGCCTGTAGATTAGATTTCTCCTTTCTCATTACCAGCCTTAATAGACCCTTCAGACCTCATTCCAGCCTTAGATACTATCTGACCCGTATAATTAATTAATTATAGCCCAAATATTATAGATTATTAAAAATAGCATAACTAATAGTGTAATATCTCAAGCTGTCCACTTTAATAGTCAACATTGTCTTGGTGGGTCTTATCAGGCTGGGACACCCGGTGAGAATATTGATTTCTGGTAATTTTACCCATCATCTGCCATCCTGATGTGTAATTGTCAGATTTTCACCAGAGTCAGAGCTCATTTGAAATCGTTAAAGCGTCTGCGTCGCTCTCAGCAGCTCCGGCCCCCCCTCCCTGGATGTCTCCGGCGAAAATAAATGGAAGTAACACAAAGATGAGGGGCTTTACTACCACAACATTTGACTCGCCTGATTTTTTTTATATTGTTGCAAAGAGTCTACGGATTAAGAGATTTTTTTCGGAGCCTCAGGGAACATTTCCCCTTGAAGGTTTATTGGAAGACCTAGTGCTAAGGAAACAGAGCGGCCTTTGTGGTCGTCTACCGGGACAACTATCCCCGAGATGTCCTTTAGGGGAGCATCACCTTGGTCCTATCTAAAGAAGATGCCTCAAGGGGCTGTTCAAATTGGGTTTATCTACCGCCACATAATGGGGATCTTTAAGGAAATTCTCTTTGTTTCTCATTTTCTAATTAAGATTACCCCGGCCGCCTGTTTTGTGCTTACAGAGGAGATGTTACTCTCGATAGTGTTAATTGATTCTCTCCATGTGTATGGAATGAACACCGGGGGGAGAGTTTATGCAGAATCCACGTAATCCGCCATTCTGCACTTACAATATGGGACATAACACGGATAAATCTGGGCATAGGATGGTGCAACCGGTAGAAAGTATTGCACAGATGTAGCAGTGCTGAACCGTAGTAGCCTAGTAGTATTCATACATGGTTATAATAATTAGGAATTATCTCAGATTGTGCTGCGTTGAAGTTACTGTTCTAGCGGACCCAAAAAATGAAACCGAATGGGCTTAATAAGGGGTTACCCGCAGACCCCATAGACTATAATAGAGTCCCTGAACAGTCACTCGTAACTTCCAGTGGTTAGCCAGAGAAGCGCCATTTTGTGGACAGACGCCGAAGAAAAAGGTCCCTCCCTCCCTATTATTTGGGATGTTTTTTTGTTTTTATTGTTTTTTATTGGTCGTGGTTCTGTATTTTCCTGTGGTAGTGTCTTTTTTCTTTTTCAGGTGCTGTTCTTCTTCGTTGGGATGCGTGGGGCCCCCTTCGGGGGTTGCTGTTCTGGAGTCACGGTGGCTGATGGCGGGCGGGGGTCCTTGGGGGTGGAAATATTTGGTGGGGGGGAGTCTGTGTGGTGGCTAGCCCCTCTCAGCACAAGCTGGTATTAGTCATGGTGGTGGGTGGTCTGGCGCATGGCGGGTATCTCAAATGTGAGAACCCACCTTAATTGGTTGGCCAGGTTCGGTGTCGCCGAGCTGGGGGTAACGGCTGGTGGCAAAAACTATACTATCTGGTCATACTTATAGTTGGGGCGCCAGGCCAGTTTACTTGGTAGCTCCAAGGTTCTGTTATTACGGTTTTATTCTATGTATGTTTTGTAAATAAACTGGCTGCTGTGGCCAAAATTATCCAAAGTATACAGTCTCAGTGTTTTGTGTGGGTTAGACAGGGTCATGCAGTGGGGGAGGTTGATGGGAGCTATCGGGTTATCTTGATAGAATAATGGGGTCGCAGATGGGAGTTAACAGGATGGTTTTAAGGTGGGTATGGGCTTCAAATCTTCGAGCACCAGTCTACAATACCACAGCCATGATAAACTGGGAGATAAATAGTAGTTCTTGGGGATCCAGCTGCTGAGACCACTATTAAGTACCTGGGTCTTGCATTACTGTACATGAGCTGGACCTTGGTGAGGAAGACTTTGTGCAGTATAGCGGTGTATTATATATGTGACCAAATCAACTCTAAGGGTAAGTTCACACTGAGTTTTTTGGTCAGGGTTTTGAGGTTGTATCCGCCTCAAAACCCTGACCAAAAAGACAGCTCCCTCTGAAATCAATGAGAGCCACTCAGAAATGGCTCCCGAAAAAAAGAAGCGAGATGCTCATTCTTCAGGCCGTGTCGCCTCGCAATTTGGCCTGAAGACACTTCCTCCCCCAGACTAGGCCCATTCATTGGGCCTAATCCGGAGCACAGTGCACGGCTGGATGCCGGTGCAGTGCACTGGCTTTCAGTCGCGGCTACCCAGTTTTTGGATCGGAACCTGAAGCGGCCTCTGATTCCAATCCAAAAAACTCTGTGTTAACTTATCCTAAGGGTGTTACAGAAGCAGCCACTTGTGGCTTCCAGACGTGAGGCAAGAGGGAAGGTAGCAGTTTGTGAATCCTAAAAAAGCAAATGCTCTGCCTTTAAATTTCTATGAGCGACCTACTGGAACACGGCATGAGGATATCTGGGTATGTGTGGCAGGGATTGATTGACTAGAGATTGTTAATACCACCAAATATTATCCTTTAATCCAAGGAGTGAGGATGGGGTAAACAGTCGGAAAAAACAACAACATGCGACTCTGCCGATCCTGGCTGTTGCACCACCCTTGGGGTCTACATTAGGACTAAGCTGGTTATCCTACAGTCTGTAAGTTCTAGGTTTTCCCCCAAATCCTCTGGACCCTATTAGTTTTAACCAAAAGTAATAAATATAAGTAGTTGGATTCAGTCACTACTTTCACCACTGAGCAGAGATTAGAGGTGACACTAGCAGGGAATATATTTGCTACCGCACCTAATGTAAGACGCTCCACATTCAGTGGCAAACATCTAGATACTTCCTTCTCTGATTCCATCATCAGCCTTGGGATTTCTAGTTCTGACAACAGACTCATGTGTCGGTTCAATATGCTAGTTCTTGTTCCTGTATATTTTGTCTCTAATTTTGACTCCTGATTTGATCCTGACTTTGTCGCTTCTGCCTCACTTTTTAGACTGTTTACCTGGTTCCTGTTGTTGTACTCCTGGCCTAGCCTTTAGCTCTGCTTTACCATCTGGCCAGTTGCATCCTGACTACTCGCTTGGTGACACTAGGTTACGTCCCTGACCATGCTCTTGTTTCATCAGTCGCCATTTGTCCCGATTCTTAGAAGAAGTTTATACCTCCTTGTGAGAGTTGAAGACAAAAAACTGAAATATTCCTTAGGCTCCGTAACCCAGTCTTGCCAGTGCCAAGCCAAAACATTGTGGCTTAAAGGGTCCACTTCTCTGGTGAGTGGTGTTAAAATACCTCATTCTTCCCTTAAATCTCAGACACCTTAGTAGAGTTGGGTGAACCTCACGACATTGACCTAGTTTCAGGCCAAACTTATTCCGTACAAAGCAGAGCTGCCATCTTCAGAGCCCAGAGTATAATAGGCGGAGGCTGAGAGGAGGCGCATGAACATAATAAACAGTCTTAAGACTTCATGCACAGAGCTGAGTATGCAGCCCAAACTGCATTCCATTAAAATATTGGTATGGAACAGAGCATTGCAAGAGCCTCAGACTGTACATGTAGCCTTACGCACCTCTCCTGGGTTCCATTGCGACATCTGGTGTGGGTACCCATCTTCTTTGGGCCTATTCCATCTTCCTAAATGACATCAGGGCTGCTAAGGCCTGTGAATAGGCCTCAGTAGTCACATGGGGAATGATGACATCATAACTCATCATAGACTCAAGCATTGATTCATGGGTGGCAAACTCCAAAAATTTGTAACAGATCCAGCTCGCCACAAATCAGTTTGCTCATTCCCGCACCATAGCCCTTAGGTGAATACAATTTGGAGGGGTGACAAATATAGGATCACTCTACCTAAAACTAACATTTCAGTTTGGGGTGGATATTTTTGGATGGACTTACCTTTTACATGGATCTTTTATCCATTCCGAGCCTCTTTATGACTGCAATGAGTCCATTTTACTAACAAGATTCAGTTTCAGGGCCTTTAATTGGAAACCTACCAATTTAATAGGCCCTTTGAGGACGGGGCAGAGAAGCTAATTTGGGCTTGTAATTATAATTCACATGTGTGATAATATTAATTTAATAATGAAGAGGTCTCCCGGAGCATTAGCAGCAATTACACTCATTACAATCCTACCCCGGATTCCCACGGGCCTTTAAATCTTTCCGTGCGAGCTCTCGGTACTGTGTACCCAAAGCCAGAGATATCCTCCTCATAATCTTTTTTTTTCTTCTTCACATTTAACCCTCGGTGGTGGAGTTAATTAATTTTCGGAGTGCTCCCAGTTACCACTTTAAAACATTATAATGCGTGACAGCTTTGTTTCAGCTTAGGAGAGATAAAGCGCAGCGGGGAGGCTCGTCCACTCCAGACATAAATTAGACGGATGCTGCAGTGTCTATGGACGCTCAGTGGATTTTCTCTAATGAATAGACGATCGATACGGAAAGCTCATCCCATATACAAACACAGATGGCAGATCACGGGGCTCATTATGAAGGAATGTATGAATTATAGGACTGCCTGAAACTGGCATCAAATGGGATTACGTCTGCGTCTCGGGGGGAAAGAGTCTACGGTCTGGAGAAGAAAAAAATTATTAGTTGTCAAAATGTATCCAGGAAATTCTATGTTGAATTGTATAATATAAAGGGGTATCCTACAAAGATAACCCAGCTCAGGGGTCAGCTGACCTCAGAGGTTCTGCCTCCCCGAACACCCCCAAGGGAATCTGTGACAGGCTTTACTGTATGTACATCATCTATATGTCTGAATACAATCTAGACAACCACAAGTCATCCAAGTGAATGGCGGATCATGTAACATATAAGTGGAGCTGAGCGGAGGTCTACCCCCTATGAAATCTGCACAGTGTGCCTTGTAGGATATAAGAACAGCATAGTGGTGTGACACCAAATATTAGGCTCCTACAGTATTTAAATCCCAGACCTCCTTTTTACAAGTAACACCCCTTAAATGCAGTATAATGCCCCCCTTGTGGGCCCAACACAGTATAATGCCCCCCTTGTGAGCCCAACACAGTATAATGCCCCCCTTATGGGCCCAACACAGTATAATGCCCCCCTTGTGGGACCAACAAAGTATAATGCCCCCCTTGTTGGCCCAACACAGTATAATGCCCCCCTTGTGGGCCCAACACAGTATAATGCCGTCCTTGTGGGCCCAACACAGTATAATGCCCCCCTTGTTGGCCCAACACAGTATAATGCCCCCCTTGTGGGCCCAACACAGTATAATGCCCCCCTTGGTACCTTCACATGCAAAGGAATAGATATAGGGGTTGCAGCAGTAACAGTTGCTACCGGGCTCTGGACCCTAAAGGAACCCCAAAAGCCCCTCTACCACATAAAATGGAACATTATTCTAAATGGCACGTATGGAAGGGCCCCATTACTTATTTTGTATTGGGGCTTAGAAGCTTCACGTTATGGTAAAATCCCCATCAGTGCCCCCACTCAGTATAATGCCTTCTCAGTGGACTCATACAAAACAGTTCCCCCATATAAAATAATAACCCCTCGGTGCCCCCACACATGACAATGCCCGTCTCAGTACCCCCGCATAGCCTAATGCCCCTCTTAGTGCCCCTAGCAGGGGGTCACTCATGCCCCACTTCTCTGTTATCCGCTCTCCTCTCTGCTCCTATATTGTGACGTGTGCACCAGGTGCCAAAACACAGAACATTAGAGCCCAGGACAGAGAAGGCAGCAGAGCAGTGAGTAATGAATCGATGCTCACCACTCGCTCCTTGGGCCTCTCACACTGAGCTCCGCTGTCACACAGATGGAATCGCTCATTACACTTCAAAACTGCCAGGACTGTCTCTGAAACTTAGGTAACAAAATCGAGAAAGTTGGCAAGTATGGAACAGGGGTTCTCATCCTGAGACATCCTCTTATATATTATACACAGTGTACTAGAAGAACTTTACTGAAGCACACAGTGACAATTACATAATCCAGATACCAATGGTGCAAGAATTATCTGATAATCTGGCAGGATGACAACAGATTAAAGGACAAACAGCAGAGACAGGGCAGCAACAGTACTGGTGGACAACCAGGTTAGTGGACTTCTTACCGGTATCTGTGCAGCTACTCAGGGGTCTATCTATCTATCTCCTATCTATCTATCATCTATCTATCTATCTATCTATCTATCATCTATCTATCTATCTATCTATCTATCTATCATCTATCTATCTATCATCTATCTCCTATCTATCTATCTATCTATCTATCTATCATCTATCTATCTATCATCTATCTCCTATCTATCTATCTATCTATCTATCTATCTATCTATCATCTATCTATCTATCTATCTATCTATCTATCTATCATCTATCTATCTATGTATCTATCTATCTCCTATCTGTCTATCTCCTATCTATCTATCTATCTATCTATCTATCTCCTATCTATCTATCTATCTATCTATCTATCTATCTTCTATCTCCTATCTATCTATCTATCTATCTATCTATCTATCTATCTATCTCCTATCTATCTATCTATCTACCTATCTATCTATCTATCTATCTATCTATCTATCTCTATCTATCTATCTCCTATCTATCTATCTATCTATCTATCTATCTATCATCTATCTATCTATCTATCTATCATCTATCTATCTATCTATCTATCTCCTATCTATCTATCTATCTATCTATCTATCTATCTATCTATCTTCTATCTCCTATCTATCTATCTATCTATCTCCTATCTATCTATCTATCTATCTATCTATCTATCTATCTATCTCCTATCTATCTATCTATCTATCTATCATCTATCTATCTATCTCCTATCTATCTATCTATCTATCTATCTAACTATTTATCTATCTATCTATCTATCTATCATCTATCTATCTATCTATCTATCTATCTATCTATCTATCATCTATCTATCTATCTATCTCCTATCTATCTATCTATCTATCTATCTATCTTCTATCTCCTATCTATCTATCTATCTATCTATCTATCTATCTATCTATCTCCTATCTATCTATCTCTATCTATCTATCATCTATCTATCTATCTATCTATCTATCTATCTATCTATCTATCTATCATCTATCTATCTATCTATCATCTATCTATCTATCTATCATCTATCTATCTATCTATCTATCAATCTATCATCTATCTATCTATCTATCTATCTATCTATCATCTATCTATCTATCTATCTATCTATCTATATCTCTCCTATCTATCTATCTATCTATCTATCTATATATCTCCTATCTATCTATCTATCTATCTATCTATCATCTATCTATCTATCTATCATCTATCTATCTATCTATCTATCTATCTATCTATCTATCTATCATCTATCTATCTATCTATCTATCTATCATCTATCTATCTATCTATCTATCAATCTATCATCTATCTATCTATCATCTATCTATCTATATCTCTCCTATCTATCTATCTATCTATCTATCTATCTCCTATCTATCTATCTATCTATCTATCTATCTATCTATCTATCTATCTATATATCTATCTATCTATCATCTATCTATCATCTATCTATCTATCTATCTATCATCTATCTATCTATCTATCTATCTATCTATCTATGTATCTATCTCCTATCTATCTATCTATCTATCTATCTATCTATCATCTATCTATCATCTATCTATCTATCTATCTATCTATCTATCTATCTATCTATCATCTATCTATCTATCTATCTATCTATGTATCTATCTCCTATCTATCTATCTATCTCCTATCTATCTATCTATCTATCTTCTATCTCCTATCTATCTATCTATCTAGCTAGCTATCTAGCTATCTATCTATCTATTCATCCATGCCATATCTTATCTTATTTTATCTTATCTATCTGTAACACTGGAAGTACAGTTTGAGGAGAGGGATGGTCTGGGTATTCCAAGGTGCCTCTAGAGAACAGAGAGCGGCTACCAAGGATAAGTCAGGCTTCAGTGGTACCCGTGAAATGGTTGTTGCTAAAGGACTGTTCCATTGGAAGAAATTGTGCCCACAAGTGCATAACTGAGATACAGCCCTTTCTGCAGTGATAAGAGGCGTTATTTGTAAAACAATGTAGGCCCTGTGCAGACCAAGGTAACCCTTGGAAGACTACATGTGGGAGGAGAAGGAGACTTCCTCCCCATTGGTGTGCCACTGAAGCTGTGGGGAATTATGTTGTACAAGTTACTTCCTGTTTGTATTATTTGCAAGCATGATCTAAATATGTGACATTTTCTATTAGACTCTTTAGTACCATGTATCTCCCCTGGAAATATGCCACAATACTTTCCCTACAACCACAGTGAGTACCTACAGCTTCATAGTATAAATCTATATGGCTGGCTTTCAACATTTTGCCCCTCCCCTTCTCGCCCCAGAGAGGCAGTCAATGGAGCTGCTTTGGGACCCCTAGACATATGAGTTCCAGAGCAGGTTAATGGGAATTGAGAACATGTGTGTGGATGCCCCCTCCACAGACCCAGCAAACATAGTTGTGGGGAATTAAGGGGTTTTTGGGGGGACTATAATTGAATGAGCCGTGGCAGTGTCGGTGGTTGCGCATGGTGGAGAGCCGCAGTAGCAGTTACAGATACTAACACCAAATGTATGGCATTGTGCCTTGTGAACACTGAAGGGGATGTTGCACTTGTTGTAACCCCTCAGTCAACTGATCTGTTGGGGTACCGGGAGTAGCAGGACACCCACTGATCTGCTAATCAGGGCCCATTTTAAAGCAGGCCATACGCTTTAGATAGTTGTCAGTTATACGTTCACCACCATCAGGATCATAGTAAGGAAATGGGGTGAATAGGCACTAAGTCCTCCGGATAGAGGTGCTTGGTTAGAGATGTGGTGGTGTTGAACTGGCCATGCAGCTTAGATTAATATTACCCAAACACCCTGTTTGGGGCATGACCAGCCAACTATCTAATGTGTATTGGGATCTCCCAACTATCTCCCAATGGCAAATGTCAGGAAGAAGAAGACTGTTGGATTTCAGTATCAGATAGGTTATGGCAGGCGGCACTGAGTCAGACCGGTAAACAGGCAGAGGTCAGGGAAGGTGACGCAAGTACAGGTTCAGAAAATCACAGAGGTCAGACACAGGAGGTCAGGTTATATAGTAAGCTAAGACACCTTCTCACTTCTACTATTATTGTATTATTAGTATTAGTAAGAGAAATATTATCATTATTATTAGGGTATGTTCATGCGGAGTTTTCGGAGCGGATTTTGATGTGGAATCTACCTCAAAATCTGCCGCAAAAATGGCTCCCATTGACTTCAATGGTAGCCGCTAGCTAGTAGTAGAAAAAAGAAGTGAGCTTCCCTATCTTTCCTTGGATTCTGTGGCTGACTCAGTTGCGGTGTCTGCGCGTGAGGCTCCCTCCCGATTAGCCCCATTCTTCAGGTCTAATCTGAAGCGGAATGCCGCTGCTAACTGCGCGGAAGTGTTCACACACGTAATGCAAATTCTGCCATGTGAACATACCCTTATGATTCTACTAGTTCTACTATTATTACTATTATTATTATTATTCCTATTATTATTATTATTATTATTATTCCTATTATTATTATTAAAACTTTATTTTTTTATCATTATTTTTTAATGTAACTTTTTTTTTGCACTTTTTGATCTCCCAATATTTGTAAGTTTGCTGAGACTCCTAGCCCCTACTGTCAGTGGTTCTTGAGCCGCCACAGATGACTCCACACCGATCTCACACTTGATGGATTTCCGTAATGCAGCTAAAATAGTTCTCGTCTCCCCGAATAGCGGTTGCGGTGGCCTCAGTCCAGCGTCACAGTAATACCTGCATCAATCCCTCATTGCTCTGTCTGAATCCATCTCAGCGCCTCTGAATCAAACTAATTGAATTAGCGCCATCAATAGTCATCAATAATATTCAGCCCTTTAGCAGCTACAACAAATTGGATGAATGTGTTTTCAGATTGTAGGATTTTAGGCCATTGATCGCGGAGCTGATAATACTGGAGCCTGCTTAGATCTGCTCTAATTGACAGGCAGACATTGACGGATGTCATTATAATGTATCCATAAGGTAATCCCCCTCGTAACCTTACTATGGAGGGGATCGATCAATGGGCTGGGATGGGATGGGGCATGAAATATGTTCTTGTGGGCCTGGGTCTATAGTAACTGTGTTACTGAGGGTGTCCAGGCTGCGGTAACACCAGGTTACACCTTGACTAATATGAATATATGGACCAGGCTCAGAAAGTCAATATTCACAGAAGGTTGGGGGTTAATACAGTTACTATAGTGATATATAGTATATACCATGCTGAGCCTAAAGTGCTGGCGCTGAGGTGCTGCAATAACACACCCATCAATGTGTGGTCAGTGGGAGTCCGACACCCGACACCCCTGGAGACTAGCTGGTGTACTCAAGGACTTCATCTAGGCACAGCGCTCTTGTGGCTGTGTTTGGCACTGCAGCTCAGTACCATCCAAGATAAAGGGACTAAACTGCAGTACCAGGAACAGCCACAATTGTATTTATGGCACTGTAAGGGTGCTGGACTACCACCAAACCATTAAAAAGGGACATGAATATTAAAAAAAAACTTCAAAGGGAAGTAAAAACGATGAGAATAGAAGGGAAAGAAAGAGACAAGATTAGGCAATGTAATCCCTACTGCACCTAACTACACAAGAGACACTGGAAGTGCAGGGAATGAGGCCTGGGGTAAAGGAGGTATTTCGGGCCCACCTCTGTATACCTTCATTCCCCCCCTCCCCAATACAAACACACAGGGTCATTTCCAGCACTTGTTAAAACCTCATGTCTGTCTGCTGCGCCCATATAATATTAAGGGACCCCCAACAAGACCCTTCCCATCTGTTACCCCATCAGGTCATCCTCTCTCTAAAAGAGTCTCCAAAGAGCAGTGAATCAGATCCCCCTTGTACTGTATATTCCCTAGCAGGGCCTATGAGAAGAGGATGCCCACCGGGGCGTTGTAGCTGGATACATCATTATATTATTATTATTATTATTATTATTATTGTTAATATACACTAAATATAAATATATATATATATATCCTACTAATATTATAAGTGTGAAAGTTTGTGTGTTTGGATGTTTGGATGTTTGTGAGTTTGGATGTTTGTTCCTCAATCACGCTAAAACGCCTGGACGGATTTGCGTGCAATTTTCCACAAACATAGTTTTCCCTCAGGATTGAGTCACAGGCTACTTTTGGTGCCACTAAACAACATGGCTTCCTAGCAGGAGACTCACAAAAGCAGGACTCCTAGCCCCAGCTATAGACTCACACACACTGCCTGCCATTTCCTGCCTCAACCTGCCTGCACACTCCTTACTGTCACCTCAGGAGTAGCCCTCACTCTACTCACTCACATTTACATATAGCTTTCCACTGTCTGTATCAACACAATACAACACATCACATTGTCTGTATCACGACATACACAATACAACACATCACATTGTCTGTATCACAACATACACAATACAACACATCACATTGTCTGTATCATGACATACACAATACAACGCATCACATTGTCTGTATCACGACATACACAATACAACGCATCACATTGTCTGTATCACGACATACACAATACAACACATCACATTGTCTGTATCACGACATACACAATACAACATATCACATTGTCTGTATCACGACATACACAATATAACACATCACATTATAATCACATCACACATCACATCACAATATAACACATCACATCACATTTGCTAGCCCACCACACTTTTTAAAGCACTTTTACAGTTTCACACGTCTGTGTCCGCCCAATTCTCAAATCACCGCAGACGAAGTCGCGGGTAAAAGCTAGTATATATATATATATATATATATATATATATATATATATATATATATATACACACACACACAGTGGCGGCCAAAAAAAACATGCGCCATTTCAAAAAATGTAATGATTGTACCAAAAATGATTTCTTGTCTTTTTCCATTTCTATTCTCTTCTCTCCTGGATGACGAGTATTTGGCAATTTTGTACATTTCACGTGAAATTTTTCAGTCGATTTCTTAGTCGCAGGTATACATATCTGCAGGGTGTCAATTTATACACATCACACTGACAAAATCCACTGGTGGTGCATTATTTTTGGCCACCACTGCAAATCTACCAAAGTTCAGTTGACACTTTTTTTCTTTGAACAATTTTTGGGTCCAAAAATACTAAAAAAAACAGCTGTCATTGACCACACTGATGTGTTTTTACTTTGTAATTTGTCATTCGGGTATAGATAGATATAAGATAGATAGATAGAAAATAGATAGATAGATAGATAGATAGATAGATAGATAGATAGATAGAGTAGATGATAGATAGGAGATAGATAGATAGATAGATAGATAGATAGATAGATAGATAGGAGATAGATAGATAGATAGATAGATAGATAGATAGATAGGAGATAGATAGATAGATGATGGATGGATGGATAGATAGATAGATAGATAGATAGATAGATGATGGATAGATAGATAGATAGATAGATAGATAGATAGATAGATAGATAGATAGATGATGGATAGATACAGTGGCGTAACTAGGAATGGCGGGGCCCAGTGGCGAACTTTTGACATGGGCCCCCCCCCCCCCCCAACCGACACCGATGTCGAAGACCTCGACCGACTCCCTCCTCTGCACTCTATTATGTTCCTTAGTGGCCCCTGCACACAGTATAGTGTCAGCAAGTGAATAGGGCCCGTAACGGCCTATTAAAAAAAACAAAAACGCAGCGGTAGTGGCTGTCACCGGGCCCCCTAATGGCCCAGGCCCTGTGGCAGCCGCCTCCGCTGCCTCTATGGTAGTTACGCCCCTGGATAGATAGATAGATAGATAGATAGATAGATAGATAGATGATGGATAGATAGATAGATAGATAGATAATAGATAGATAGATAGATAGATAGGAGATAGATAGATAGGAGATAGATAGATAGATAGATAGATAGATAGATAGATAGATAGATAGATAATAGATAGAGAAGATAGATAGATAGATAACAGATAGATAGATAGATAGATAGATAGATAATAGATAGATAGATAGATAGATAGATAGATAGATAGATGATGGATAGATAGATAGATAGATAGATAGATAGATAGATAGATAGGAGATAGATAGATAGATAGATAGATAGATAATAGATAGATAGATAGATAGATAGATAGATAGATAGATAATAGATAGATAATAGATAGAGAAGATAGATAGATAGATAGATAGATAGATAACAGATAGATAGATAGATAATAGATAGATAGATTAATAGATAGATAGATAGATAGATAGATAGATAGATTAATAGATAGATAGATAGATAGATAGATAGATAGATAGATAGATGTTACCTGTACATGGACACTACTGCCCCCTATTACCATACTGTGATTACTTTCAGTTCTTTCTATACTTAGATCTTTCTTTTCAGACTATTTTATATAAAATCAGTTTTTATCAATCAATATCAAGGAAAACCAAATGTAGATTTACCAAGTTAAAGAAATCCCATGGAGCCGGTGCTGTGTGTGAGTGAGGAGGGATGAGAGAGATATTAGCTGTCACAAGTCATACAATACTGAGCCCTCACTGATAAGTTGCCGCAGCACAGATAACACGAGATGGCAGATGGATTGAGAGGCAGCAAATGAGCCTTTAATTGACAATCAATTGTGATTAGAAGCCATAGAACATCTCTATATCTGCCGGAGGTTACATAATAACACAGGACTCATACATGGGACAGCCCTACAGGGTCCTACTACTATTGTACCTATATACTGTACCTGCTACCCGGTATATATTATCACTGTCTGATATACATGATCATACACCGAGGTCTACCAATGAATATAGTACCATGGACAGATACATTAGATAGATAGATAGATAGATAGATAGATAGATAGATAGATAGATAGATAGGAGATAGATAGATAGATAGATAGATAGATAGATAGATAGATAGAGAGAGAGAGAGAGAGATAGATAGATAGATAGATAGATAGATAGATAGATAGATAGATAAATAGGAGATAGATAGATAGATATGAGATACATAGATAGATAGATAGATAGATAGATAGATAGATAGATAGCTATGAAATTAAACGATATGCATGGATAAATATCCACAGATGGATAGATAGATAAATAGATAGATAGAAGTAGGTCGATACATACATAGTAGATACATAGTAGATAAATAAATAAAATACAAAGAATTATTAAATAAAAGATAATCCATAGAAAGTTTTAATAGAGTAGTCACATAGAAAAATAATTGATATTTTTTGTGATAGATAGATACATACATACACATAGACAATGATGATGTAGATAGATATTAGAGA